>NC_143011.1:3963975-4185429 GCF_061535395.1 Colias eurytheme | reverse complement strand
AGTAATTACCCAGTAGGTACTCTCGTTAGAATATAGGTAAGTATTTAGAACTATAACTTGGTAAAAGAAATAAAATATCTATGGAAGAATTATCGACAAAATTCCCATAATTCTCATCCCAAAATATAAAACATAACTATTTACCGGTAGCAGATTCAAAAAAACCGCAAATTCAATTGCTGGTATTTGATTATTATCTAACTAGCTGTTGCCCGCAACTTCGTCCGCGATTAGGTCGTTTTTCGTCATTCGTCGTTTAAAAAAAATACGTGACACTTTATTTTTGAATGTTCTTAATTATTGTCTCTTATAAAATTTAACTACTTACATTAAAATTGAACACTCTGATAAGAAAATCTTAAAATCTGAAGAAAACATGGATGAATGTGATTTAAATTCTACATTACTTAGTATCAAAATATAATAATCTAAATTAAATGTAGATTAACAGTTTGAGCACACCATTATAGAATATGTACTTAAGTATTAAATTACGTTAGTTAACATAGTAACTTTACTAAAAACACGATGACTTTCTTTCGCGCTCGGTACCACAAACTAAGGATGTTTGTGGTAAGTGGCCCGCGTGACGCGTCACTTGACCCCCCGCGAGTTCCCCTCCGTTGCTATGCGAAAATACATTCGTTGCTCTATTTTAGGAAAAATTTGTAATACTGTGGCCTGGGCGTTATAACACGTCCAGGGAGTTCCTGAGTGCCGATATCACCATCTTGAGGAAAAGCTTCTAATGTCGATTTAAAACTGCATACATGTGAAATGAGTTCAGTTTTAAATTTGAGAAATATTGATTTCTTGTATTCCACTATTCGTTGTAGTCGAATACAAAATATAGGTATTTAAACAAACTTAGGTTGGCCTACAGGCAAAAGGGATCCTATCAAATGGTAAACTTGACATTGTATCTTAAAAGTAAGCATGAACGGACCTTCTGACAATTATTGAGCACCAAAGGATCATTTGAAACGCGCTACTATAAGAGCGAATATTGTCTAATAACAGTTTACATTGCACAGTATGTTCCTCTAAAAGTAGTGATTTCAAAGGTTCCGGTGTATCTTCAAATGAAAGCCGACTCCTTACTACACTTTAAAGCATTACAAAAAGAACATACTACGCCTTTACAGAAGATGATCTGTAATCAATTGTGAGGTTATAAGCAAACCCACTTTTATATTTGTCAGACCACACCACCGAATTCGTAGATTGTTTACCTCAAGTCATTAAGACTATGACGAAATCTGTCTGCAGTAAGGCGGGCCTCTCGCTATTCGTCCGTTTCCAGAGACCGAATAGTTTCAATTCTTAATCTTTCATTAAACAAACTTATTAATCGTTCTTGTCTCATATAATTGTAATATTCGCGTCCCTACTCTAGTCATTGCTTCTACTCATGTTCATCTTCAAGAGATCGAATAATATTATGATGCACCCTATCATTTGTCAAACGGTCTTCATATTGAGTAAAGTTTCAGATTCTCGAGATAAAATATGGCTGTCGTGATCAGTAGTGAGACGTAATTCCCTCTCAGTGAGGGTTTCGGTCTCACGGGATAGTACAATATGCCGTTTGCGATCAGCTGTGAGACGTCATACCCTCTCAGTGAAGGTTTCGGTCTCACGGGATAGTAGGGGAGACCGGGTTTGGTTGCTTCACGGGTTGGTTGTCACAGCGGTCTTAACACAAAACTGAACTATCGAATCAGCATTAGTTGCATTGTAACCTCTTCTACCAACTAATCACTTTTAAGCTAGGATGGTGCCCTTCACTCGTCGAAACATGCTTTCCTTGGGTTCACGTCCATGGTTGTCAGTTTATATACCTATTGTAGCAGAATCCTTTTTAACTTTCATTGCTTTGTTTTATTTATATATTTATTTACCAATTTAGTGGTTCTACTTAATGTATTATGCATTAAATTCTTTTATATGTAATATATTATAATACGTGTATGTGTGTATATATATTATAGTATATTATTATGTCTATATTTTACATTATACTATTAATATTGTATTTATTTTCTTTTCTTTAATTAAAATATATTATGACGAAGTATTGCTCTCGGGGCTCACTGAAAATCGGTGCTGTGACGTTTTTTTTGTTTACGTCACAGATGTTCACCGAGTGATTTCCCCTTTTAATGGCATCATGCTTCACAGACTACACACTTCAATGTGTATTTTTAAGTATTGTAGTAAGTAAGTATTATAAGTATTGTATAAATTGCTTTGAATTATGTACGTGTGAGGCTATGTGCCATTAAATAAACGTTTTTTCTTTCTTTTCTTTCTTTCTTTCGAATAAGTCTGTTGAACAGCGTGGCAAGAGCGATACAGTGACAACGCTGTCCCCACTTCGCGTCAGACCGCCCCGATCTGCCGTGAGGGCCTCACACGTGTTTATTGTTTTCGCACAGATTTTTTATGATATGAGGACCGAATATGCTCCTCATAACATCACTTTTTGTGAACGAAACGACAGCGCGGTTTAATTTAATGCCAACACCATTAGAAAAAAGGATTATTATTAATTGTGAAAAAATATCATGATTTACACTATTAACACTCTTTTAACATAAAATATAAGTCTGTGAGTGTGTAAAAATAAATCCAGCTAATTACACATCAAACTTATGTTTATAATTAGGTATACGACATGAAAATATATTAATTACCAAGCAATAATAATACAGATAAGCAGTGGTGGCTCAGTGGTGAGACCTCGGACTTCGAATCGATAAGTCCGGGGTTCGAGACCAGGCGAGCGCGCAGGAAATAAATTGATTTTTCAATTTATCTGCGCATGTTGTAACATCACCACTGCTCGAACGGTGAAGGAAAACATTGTGAGGAAACCGACATGTCGAAGAATTAAAAAGTTCGATGATATGTGTCATCCGCCAACACGCACTTGGCCAGCGTGGTGGATTATGGCCTGTACCCTCATAGGAGGCCCGTGTCCCAGCAGTGGGAACGTATATGGGCTGATGATGATGAATAATACAGATAAATACTGAACATAAGTAGGTATAATAGATATTAAGTAGTATTAGTTAAAATATACTTTGACTGTTAGTCAAAGTTTATTTTTACTAACAACATGTAAATGAAGAAGAAATAATAATTACCAACGAACTAACCTTTTCTATAATACTTAACACGGCACATTTTTTAAATTATCTTGCTCAACCCTGCTCAAAAATTTGAGGGTTTTGTTGGAACTTTAATATGTCAAAACTATGATATATCTAAACTACGATACAACTTGCTTGCGGAAATGCTCATTACAATAATTGTGAATCTAAAGAATAACTAACAACATACTATTCAATTTTATTGAGCTGATGAATATCTTTTGCCTGGAAGAAATCACCGTCGCCTAATAAATATACTGTGTTTTCTTATAAAACCGTTACATAATTTATTTTATCTACTTAAATAATGAAAATGATATTATATTTATAAAATATAAAGCATATTATGTAAAATGATTAAAAATAAATAAATGAAGCAACTACGATTCAAAGAAAACATCTTTTTCAGTGTTAAAATGCTCTTAGCAATCCTGGATGATGAACTGTATCATGTACTCTGATCCCAGTACGGTCGGTACCTCGATAGCCATAACGATAAATATTATAATCAGATAACCGCAAAGTCAAAATAAAAACATTACTTGTACAGTTGTGAGTGCAAAATTTACGTTTCATTTGGAATAACATTTTTTTCGGTACTAAAACGTAGTCGTTTGATATGTGGTTGGCTGCCCCTCCTCTCCTTCCTGAAAAATATCCTCCAAAATTTCCCGAGATACTTCCAATTTGGACATTAACTTCAGTCAAAAATTGACGAAGCGGATGATTACTAATTTCCACTTAATCCTCGCTGCTACTATCTTTACCATCAAATCATCAATTTTCAAGTGGTGTTGTAAAAATATCAGCAGAAATCGTCTTCCAAAGGCGATATAATTTTATGAGCATTGAATCAGTAAATAACCAAATCAAAAGTTAACTGTAAATCTATAAAAAAAGCTACTTACAAATAAAATTTTATCAAAAACTACTGTTCCCAATGCACCTCAAAATAATAAAAGAATTCATCATTTTATTATTTCATTCTAAAAGTGTAATATAATACCTACCAACAAAAAACATGAATTGCTATCATTATAAAAAATAAATACCTATAAGTAACAACTTACTTTTTGTGGGAACGCATGATGGTGAAAATTCACAAAACACGAAGATTGCATTTGATATTTTTGGTTTTATGGCATTCAATTGCTTTATAAATATCACTACATAGTATAAAAAAAGTCGCTTTCTCTGTCCCTATGTCCCTTTGTATGCTTAAATCTTTAAAACTTCGCAACGGATTTTGATGCGGTTTTTTTAATAGATAGACTGATTCAAGAGGAAGGTTTTAGTATATAATTTATTAGGTTTTAGACAAAGCGGACGAACCCGCGGGCGGTAAGCTAGTAAATTTATAAAATACGAAGATTTTTAAAATTGTAACTAATGAACGCAATCAATATTAGATTAACTGTAGATAATGGTGTCTAGTTTTACTTAAAATAATAAACATCTACCCTCACTTTAAAAAAATGTAGTATATTTATTATTTACACGAAATATACCTTATAGGGAAGGGAAGATATGGGCTAAAGAGTTAAATAAATAACATAATTATATTTAAATTATTAATTTCCAACTGTGTATTCAGTAGTGTTAACATCTAAATTGATTTGATTTTTACGAAATCTCATAGATGGCGCTGTTACAAAATTAACATTATACAACTTACATTCTTTAAACTATGTTTCTCTTCCCAAGTTACTTAAATGGCATAATTTTTATAGTGTCAATCTAGATATTGTCAAACAACATTTATATATGCGTCATTTGATTATTAATTTCCAATAGTTAACGTGTGTTTGATTTTTCTAACACTTCATAGATGGCGCTGTTTCAAATTTGTCTTTATACTGTTAAGATTCATTTAACTGTTTCTCTGCCCAAATTACGTAAATGACATAGTTTTTATTTTGTAAAGCTACATAATAGCATGGCTTACTCGAAACCAACATTTAAACATGAGTCTTTAGATTGTACGCTGTCGTAGTACACGGAATATGTAAGAAAAATAAAGGCTCACAGCTCCTCCCCCGAAGGTGATATCATGATAATATGTTTAAACTATCCTCACCCGACCTCTTAGGAATATTCATGCAAAATTTGAAGTAAATCTATGCAGTACTTTTCGAGATTAGCCCGGTCAAACATACAGACAAACAGACAAACAGACAAACAGACAAAAATTCTAAAAACTATATTTTTGGCTTCTATATCGATTATAGATCATGGATTATGTATTCTTTTAAAAAAATATTCAATGTACAGTTTTGACTTTCCTACGATTTTATTATATGTATAGATAATAGAGATAGAAGTATTGTTAAACAAAACGAGGGCGGAGAACTATCATAATAATTATTATTCCTGTAATATGTTGGTTTATTGCTCTACTTATGTGTATTATAATACCGGAGCAGTCTAGTTAATAATGTTATGTAAAAGAAAAAACTAGTATAATAATAACTATACGGTTAAAATACTTTATTTATTTAGAGCTAGTAATACGTACTTAAAAATTTAAAATATCACAGAATTATTGTAGATACAAACTAAGTATCTGTTATAAATAAAAGTAAAAAGAAAAAACAAATCTGTCACGGATGTCAACTCGTTATACTTTAGAAAGGCGGGAAATATTTACATTCATTCATTCATTTAATATCATATCCCAATAACCAAGAAGAGAATGAATTTATCAGTTTGTAAAAGATTAAATATCCCATATTTTAGAATAAAACTCATTAAGAAATACAATGTCATTATTAAATAATGTGATCAAATATCATTGAGTTGTTTACAAATATATATTTGCCACCAATTGTTGCATGTCGTATGAAGGTCTATAGTGAAAACGCGTCTTAACACTGAGTTTGTGTCAAAACTCAAATGACAGCTGACAGCTGTTTATGTCATATTATGTCAATGTCAGACTGTAAAACAGGTTATGTTTTCGTTTTAATTCTTGAATTTTATTACATAAAAATGCATAATATTTTCAAAGTGTAAATTGAATAATATATAAAATTGCATAAAGTAAATAACATAATTTTTTCTGCAGGTGAAAGTCACGCCATAATATAATACAAATTTTACGATGTAAATTAACTTTGAACAATATAAAAATGACTTCAAAAACGGATATTGTCAAGCCTAAAACGGTCAGGGTCTTCGATTTAGATGATTTTGAAAAACTTCTGAGAGGAATAAAAGTTGCAGCATGTATGATAACAGAATCACATCAAATTGGTAAGTAGTATTAAATATTTCCTTAACATATGGATTTAAATGGTCCACCTAGTGTGGTGTAATAATGTCTATTACCATGAGTGAAATGTTATGAAATCCATGTAATGAATCTTGTGATTGCACATATTAGTATAAATTCTGTTTCCTACTTTATAAGTCTTTATACTTAATACTTATAAAGTTCCTTTCTTACTGTATCTAAAAATTGTTTTTTTTAAACTTTGTTTATAAAATTTCCAATACTTGCACAATATTTTTACTTGAGGCATTTTTTTATACAATTCTCTATTGAGAGTATTAAATATTGTTATCACAATAAATGTGAATTTTAAGTATACCTTATAATAGAACAGAGATAAAATAAACAAAAGTATTTTATCATATAGATTTTTAAGCTATTGCATAGCTTCTATCGTGGGCCTTGAGCGCGGTGACCAAATCCAGAAATTCCGTAACAAAAAATCAAAAACGTCACGCTCCCCACTCTGACGGGCACGGAGGTGTGGCTTGAAGGCATAGCATGCAATAGCTTTACCGCGGCAGTCCCCGAGTGCCACACGTCTTTTTTATTTATAAATTTGCCTTAACATAATAAATTGTATTTAATTTACCTTAACCCAAATTATTCCAGTCGACGAACAAAGTGTCATCAAGCGTCTTAACGCACTTACATTGAATGGAGCAAGCGATGGTAACTGCTGCTCATGCTGTGGAGTGGGTCCTTTCGAGACTCGGGCGCAACAGACTGCACATTATAAACATCACTGGCATACGCATAACTTGAAGAGGAAGCTGTTTGGGAAGTCTGCGCTCAGTTTGGGACAATTTAATTCTAGACAAGGTATTTTTTTTTAAATATAGGAGTTTATAGTGAGTGTAACAGTATATTAATGAAATGGCAATTTAAAAAAGATTCTTGCTTTTTAATTTAGAGAGTATTACAGTTAACTTGGCTGTTTTCAGTCCATTGTATGTCGGTTTTATTCATAGCCTTCCTCCTGAAGTTAGTCTCTTTTTAAAATATTACGATCACTTCTATAGTTTTGTTTGATTATTATGACTAATTTTCTATGTGAACAAAAACTTGTTTAGGCAGCAAATACCTCAAAGTAACTGCGATTGTAAGTAATTTTTTCGTATTTCATGTTTATGACAAACTTATTAGGCGCGGGACATATACAAGCGGCGCGGCGCGCATCGGGCGCGCTGCCGGCGTGCATCGGGTGCGCTATTGGCATTTTGTATGAAATAATTTTGGAAAGGCGGCGCAACCGTGGCACAACCGCGGCGTGCCGTCTCGACGCCTGTCCAAAATTCTTTCATACAAAATGTATAAGAAGGACGTGGTGCAAAACAGATTCAAGAGGTGCGCTTATGGCACGCCCGCGCCCGCGCCGCTTGTGTTTGACCCGTGCCTTAGGCTTTACAACATCATACCAATGTACCAAATGTTTATTAAAAGACCAAACACAATAAATTCTTTATTTTCAGATGATAATTCAAGTGTATCAGGCAGTGACTCGGAGACAGAGAGCACAAACTCCAAACCAGCAAGTGATCTATTTGCAGCAGCGACTAGACATTGCAAGGCATTCTTCACTAATAAAACTGGACAAGTCTTCTGTATATATAGATGTATATTGCATCATAAAAAGGTTAGTCAATTAGATGTTTTATGTTAATAATTTTTTATGTTTTAAAGTTCTAACAATTAGCTCTTTTGTCTATAATTTTTATTATTTTAATATCCATTGGGCTGTTGCAATTTTAATATAGGATTTTCTAGTGTTTATATTAAATTAAAATGCAATTCTTATTGTTATATCCTTATTCTTATAAGAATATCAAAATTAGAATGAACTTAATTTTAAAAACCTTGGAATAAGTAGTTATTAAATATAATTATTTCAGGAAGAATTATCTTCCGATGGCGAAGGCTTCGCATGGGTTTAGCGCTGTCAACGTCTAACCATACCAGGCTATCAACGGTGGGCAGTTTTAATGGTAAGGAATAAAAGATAAACATTTTAACTGTATTGAATTACACACGCGGTTTTAAAAATACCTCAATACTTTGTTTAACTTGTAAAACAGTTGAAATTAGCACCTTATTTCGTTGCAGTAGTGTTCAAAGTCTATTGAACCGGTAAGTAGAAAAGTCTGCCTCATACACAGTATACAGGCAGAGTTTTGCTTTGGATAAATGTTGTGTGTGAATTGTTTATTGTGCATTGATAATCTCTATATAAAAAAATGAATCCATATTTCCCTTGGTCACGGCATCACGCGTGAACGGGGGGACTGATTTCGATTATTCTTTTTTTATAATATTCCTTGAAGTACGAGGATGGTTCTTATGGAGAGAAAACGTAAACATGTACCACGGGCAGGGGCGTAGCTACCGCCGTATTAGCCGTATGAATTATACGGGGCCCCCTAACGTGCGTAAGCAAAAATTACTAAAAACTTCCCAAATTTTTTTTTCAGAAATAACAAAAGTAAAAGAAAGCAATTTTCTGGCACACAGGAGTGTGTATATTTAATTTGAATTGTTTGTAAAAATTTTGGAATAAGTGACAGATATCGATGAATAAATATTTCTTTTAATTTTATGCAAACATTTTTTTTCTTTTGTGAGAAATCTTTACCCTTCCTAAGGGCCCCCAAACAAATTTTTATACGGGCCCCGCCAAGGCACGCTACGCTTCTGACCACTGGCGAAGCCGGGGCGGACCGCTTGTTATTTATATTTATCACTGTGTTTATACAATAAAGATAAATAATTTCACCAAATACACAGGTTTCCGGCGGCCATTTCGCTGGTGCCATATTTTCCGGTGCGGTACCGGTAGTGCACAAAACGCATCATTCGTACGTGACGCGGCGCGGGCAGGGCCAGGCGCAGAGCGCGCGGGACCAGCACGGGAACATGCCGCGATCTGCTGGCGCTAGCTTGAGGCGATACAACCAAGCGGCTTTCTTGGAGGTGAGTGGGAATTTAGGGAAACTTATTTGTGGCTGTTTATAGGGACAGTAACGGAGATTTTAGATATTTTTTGAAGTGAAAACTTCTTTAGCGGCGTTGGGTATAAAATCTTAAACTCGCGTCAGGACACGTGACCTGATCGAAAAAGCGTAAGACGGATACCATTCCAAAATATCAAACATGCTCAACGTTAATAATCAAGTTTTCACTTCTGCCGGCACTCCCGGAGTGCATCCCGTCTTTTTTTGTATGTTGAAGGTATTTTATAACTAGCTGCGCTCCGTGGTTTTATCCGCGTGGCTCCACTCCTGTTGGTCTTAGCGTGATGATATATAGCCTATAGCCTTCCTCGATGAATGGGCTATCTAACACTGAAATAATTTTTCAAATCGGACCAGTAGTTCCTGAGATCAGCGCGTTCAAACAAACGAACTCTTCAGCTTTATAATATTATAGTATAGATAATATGTTATTGAAATTGAACCCAGAATAAAAAGTTTGTGTTGATATTGATTGATATGAATAAATTTTGGTACGTGACTATAACCAAAAATTATTTGAACAAATTCTAGTTGTGTTACAGCTGTGAAAAAAAATTATAAATTGATACAGATACGTGCACTTTGTTTCCAATTTGGCAATAGTTATTATAATTACGATCACTATGTGGTAACAGAATCTTTTAAAACTCCTGATTCTTTCAGCACGTGCAAGAAATAATATCCGCTTGGTCGGAAGACCTGATTGGCTGTTCACTAGTACTATACCGCGCGGTCGGCTCGACCAATCAGGCGGCGTTATTTGGCAAGAACTCTCCGCTCAATAGAGATGACTTTAGAGTTAGAGCTTTGCCGTTCCCTACGAGGAAACCCACGTATAAGGAGGTGAAACGGGTCCACGATACTTTGGCTAGCATAGAGGTTTATGGTAAGTGTTAAATTATAGCTAGTACTATATTTTCTTTCATTTACTAATTATTGTGTCATGCAACGATAAGCTTATACGGGAAATAAATGTTTTTTTTTTTAATTGATGATTTCTGAATTTTTGTTTTTTTTAGTCTCATGCTTAATCATAACTGGATTGGCTAGCAAATGAAATTTTGAAGTTTATAGTTTATTTTAGTAGTGAAAAAAGTAGTAGTATCTAACATAAGTACATATTAATTTTAGTACTAAATAATATTTTTTGTATCCCGATCCCATCAGACGTTTGTATGTGCTTGAGTATAAATACAATCGAAAAAGTAGTGTAGTAAAATTATTCGAGTTAGTCAATATCCAATAAAAATCCAATATTAGGTACATTTTATGTCATAAATAAGTATATTTACAGAAACAATAGAATTATTCCAAAAAGCTCTGATCGCGTCGACTGTGAAAGACGGCAAAGCGGCGGATCCTAATGCTGAAAAAAAGAAAACACAGAAGAGCCCTGGAAAACCAATCGATAGAGCAAAGTCAAGGTAATATATTAGTGTCGTATTAAATACTAAAATAATGTACGATTTTCAATTAATAATAGCATAGACTAATACACTCAAGAAGACTTACAATCGCCATAGTAAAAAACGTAACTCGTTTCTCAGTTCCCAATTTTGTCGATAGATGTCACTCACAGTAGCATTTGGCATTTTTATAAGCTTTTTTATACGTTTAAGAACTAGATGTCGCCTTAGAGCATTAAGTCGGTTTAATGAAGCTAAGAGATGTCGCTACAAAAAAAATAAATGTGCCAAATAGTATCTTGACGTAAAATATAATACGCAAAAAACGTAAACTATAACGTAAAATATAATACGTAAAATATAATACGCAAAAAAATATTTTTATTTAAATGTTATTTTTTGCTCTGAATCGCGCAAGCGAAATGTTTTCGTTACAGAGCATATATACAACTTTCCGCCATTAATAATCGGGGCCTTTACGGCCGGCCGGTCGAGTAGACTAGTCTTTCCCTTTTTCGATTGAGGAAATCCACCTCCCTACCTCCACATCATTTTGTTTTAGTTTTAAAGATTTAATAAGCGTAAAATAATACTTTCTTCATTTTTGTATTTTGAGTAAACGTAACACTAATAACGGTTAGTTTGACCAGAGGCGACTCGTGACAAAATTGTATGGGTGTTTAATTAAGTATTGAACTAAAGTCTAAAACAAAGAAAATACAGTAGCGTAGTAAATTCATTACAAAAAAAAAGCACCACAATAAGGGTGCTATTACAGATTTTTAACAAAAAACGCTATTTTACGGTACAATTTTAACTCAAAGCATGAGAACAAAGTAATATCTTAAATCTTTATATATAAAAATGAATCGCAAAATGTGTTGGTAAGCGCATAACTCGAGAACGGCTGAACCGATTTCGATAATTCTTTTTTTATTATATTCCTTGAAGTACGAGGATGGTTTTTATGTAGAGAAAACGTAAATCGTAGACGTCTCAAGTGGCTCCCCATTCGCATGCGACGTAATCTCCATTACCTTCAATTATTATACCGTATCCTTTTCGATCCCATCACTCCTTCCTACCTTAAGAATAACTTTTCATTTCTACACTGTGAAAACTACTCTCTACGATCCGTTGACAGACTTATTTTGTGTACCCCATCTCGACACACACACTTCTTTGGTGATTCCTTTACTGCCACTGCTGTTAAGCTATGGAACTCCTTACCACTAAAGATAAGACTTGCTCCCTCTTTACCCTCATTTAAAAACCTTGTTCGGAAACATTTCTTTTTATCAGCCTTTAATTCGGAATAGTATATTTATTAGGTATATGTATTTACATTTATTAGTATTATAGAATATATTTTTTATACTTTATGTAGTTTTATGTATGTATTATCATTAATTATTTATTTATTTTTCTATTATAATACATATATTGTATATATATTATGTAAGGTTATTTATAGTATAGTTATTATACATGTATTTATATGTGCATAATATAATGTACTTTTTGTGTAAGTATCATAGTTACTTTTTTTTTATTTTCATGTTTATAGTTAAATTCTAATTTTATTTCCAAAATTCTATTTACTAAATATTTCGCTTTTTTACCGTTTGGTTGCCTGGCAGAGATCACTGCTTAGTGATAAGGCCGCCGATTGTACTACATCTTTCTTGTACCATATTTTCTTTTTATTGTTTCCTATTTTTAAGTGATTGTATTACAATAAAGTGTAATAAATAAATAAATAAATATGTACCACGGGCGAAGCCGGGGCGGACCGCTAGTTACAAATAATTGGAATATTTCGATTTGCAACAAATAATGTTAACGATATTTTTTATCAGTTAAATAGCTCTTTTCCTATCTGACGTTCATATAGCTGTTGACTGCCTAGTGTTATGCACAAACACAATTGAGTATTTGAATAAAAAAAAATTATTGATTTTTTTTATGTATTTTGAAACTTTATTATTAATAATATTGATATTTAATACAAATAACTTCAAAAACATTTTTTTCCGTTAATTATAAGCAATTAAAAATTGATGAAATTTAAATTAGAATCACGTGACTACAAACGCGCCATGACTGGTCACCATATAGTTGTGACGTCATAATGTTATAACGTTTACGGCTATTACAATAATATTGATTTATTGCTAAGATACGATTTGTTTGTTGGTTCCGAATTAGTTAGTTAGTTACGAAAATAATATTCTTGATGTTGATATATTTATGATCACCGATTTTTGTCAGGAGTTGCCTGAGTATTTACACTTTTCCTATACGTATTAACGGGGTAAATGTCCAATGTCATTTAGATTTAGGGAGCGAATGTACTCTAATTCGGTTGACGGACGCCCTAAATCTAGGGTTCGATTGGACCACAAATGATTTACCCTTACTAAAAGGCCTAGGCAATATACCGTACCAGCCTATCGGTAAGTCGTTAGTTAATATTGAGGTACAAGGAATTACTGAAAAAGATATAGAAATATTAGTTATTAATGATAACCTCATTAACTATCCAGTGCTTCTAGGGCATTCATTTTCAGAACGGCCGGGTATTAAAATTACTAAAACCGTAGATAAACTGGAGATTTGTAAGACCCAAAACGCTAAAATACACTTGTTATGTAGGGAGCAAACTTATATTAACCCTGAGGCAATACAAACTGTCGCAGTATTAGCAAAACCTGAACTTTCTTGTACTGTATATGTTAGAGGTGGTATGCGGCGGTGTCTTTTGAGGCTGCCTGCGTAATGGCCGGAACGCCGCCATGGGATCTGGACGCCGAGATGCTAGCGGACGTGTATCGCCGCGTCTCGGCGTCTAGGTCACACGGGGTGAATCCTTCCTACGAGGAAGTAGAGGAGTGGAGGGCCGAGGCTGTCGAGCGGCGGTTCCGAGAGTGGGAACGCCGGCTCGAGGAGCCCAGCGCGGGTGAGAGGACGGTTGCGGCCATACGTCCAGTCCTCCAAGAGTGGTGCGACAGGCGGCACGGGGCCATAACCTTCCGCCTTACGCAGATACTGTCCGGGCACGGCTGCTTCGGACGGTACCTGTGTAAAGTCGCGAGGAGGGAGCCCAGCATGGTCTGCCACTGGTGTGCCTGCCCGGAGGACACGGCAGATCACACTCTTGCCGTGTGCCCCGCGTGGGCCGAGCCCCGTGCTCGCTTAGTCGCGATAATCGGGCCGGATCTCTCTCTACCCTCCGTTGTTCGTGCAATGGTGGATGGCGACAGATCCTGGCGTGCGGTGATCGCATTCTCGGAGAGCGTGATCTCGCAGAAAGAGGAGGCAGAGCGGGTGCGCGAGAGGGATCCTCACGCGGACCCGATCCGGCGCAGACGTCTTATTGGGCGTCGTCGCCGTGTTGCGGCCGCTTTACACGGTCGCAACGTGCCTCCTTGACGAAGGGCGCCGGGCGGTGGAACGGGGAATGTAATCCATCGTCCGGTGCGGTGAGGCGACTTGAGACGTGTTCCGCTCATGCCGCCAACGGGAGGGAAGAGCAGGCACCTTTCCTGTTCTTGGCTTGCGCCTGGCCTGGAGATGGGCTGCCGCCGAGGGGGTCGCGGAAGAATTCTAACAAATACCCGCGGCCCCATCATTAAAGCGGCTCGACGGAACACAGTGGGGTTTTAGTCGGTAAGAATCCGACATAACCCACGGCTCCTTCCCCGGGGGCCGTGGGTATCTTTGGAAGATTTCCCCACTATAAAAAAAAAAAAAAAAAAAAAAAAAAAAAAAAAAAAAAAAAGAGGTGGTATGCGGGGACAAAATGGTTCTGAATTCTATTTGTTTCCGGGAGAATATGAATTAAAAGATGGATTAGGCTGTCTTCTTATCTTAAATCCTAGAACTAAGGGTTTAATTCTAGAACGTGAACAGTTGCTGATACGCAGTATGGTAATGAGTAATGATTGTAAATATGTAAATAACGTTAATTTCACTGACAGGAATGATATATCTGAGCCTGTTATAGGGGATAATCTTAGCGAATTAGAAAAACAAATGGTGAAGGACTTGCTCGCAAGATATAGCAGCTGTTTTTCTTCCTGTCTTAAGGATCTCGGATTTACAACTGTATTAGAAATGGATATACAATTAAAGAATGAAGAACCGGTAGTTTACAGGCCTTATAGACTCTCGTATGCAGAAAGAGAAGATGTCAGGCGCATGGTAGCAGAAATGTTAGATTGTGGTATAGTTAAGGAGTCTTCATCACCTTACGCGAGCCCCATTGTATTGGTAAGAAAGAAAAGTGGTGAGAGGCGAATGTGTGTTGACTACAGAGCCTTAAACAGCAGGACTAAGCGAGACCATTATCCTCTCCCTAGGGTAGAAGACCTTCTTGATCAATTAGCGGGCCATAAGATGTTCATATCGCTGGATTTGGCTTCAGGGTACTATCAGATTCCCATCTCGGAGAAGTCTCAAGAGAAGACCGCGTTTGTTACGCCAGATGGACAATATGAATACACCAGAATGCCATTTGGCTTAGCAAACGCTCCTTCGGTTTTCCAAAGAGCCATGCATAAGATTCTTAATAAAGCACGGTTAAGTTATGTAATTGTGTATATGGATGATGTTTTGATACCCGCGCGTTGCTTTGATGAAGCGCTGCAAAGACTAGAAGAAGTTTTGAACTTATTAAAAGAAGGAGGCTTAACACTGAAAATGCAGAAATGTAAATTTATGTTTGATAAATTAGACTTTTTAGGGTTTGAAATAAGTGGTAATGGTATCCAACCAGGCTCTGCGAAAACTGGAGCAGTCTCAAAATTTCCTACTCCCTTAAATCAGCATGACGTTAGACGATTTTTAGGTCTTGCCAGCTTCTTTAGAAGATTTGTCAAGGATTTTGCTCTGATAGTAAAACCATTGACGGGTCTTCTAAAGAAAAATGCGCCTTGGAAATGGGGGGAAGAAGAAGCAACTGCATTTACAGAGATTAAAAAACGATTGACCAGCAGACCAATTCTCGCACTATACGACAAAAATTTAGAAACTCAGTTACACACGGATGCGTGTAGATTCGGCATCGCGGGTATTCTTCTTCAGAAAGACGAGAAAGGTTTATGGAGAGTTGTAGCATACTACAGTCGTCAAACCACGGTAGAAGAGCAGAAACTTCACTCGTTTGAGTTAGAAACTCTAGCTGTGATAGCGTCATTAAACAAGTTTAGGGTCTACTTGTTAGGCCTACGCTTCAAAATACTAACAGATTGTAATTCATTACGCACCACACTTACAAAACGAGATGTGATCCCGAAAATTGCAAGATGGTGGGTGCAGTTACAAGAATATGACTGTGAAATTGAGTATCGACCAGGAGATAAGATGTCACATGTGGATGCCCTGAGTCGAGCTCCATCAGACTCAAAAGTAGACGATTTGCACGTTATTGATATACTTAGTGTTACTGCTGAAGATTGGATTACTACTGTTCAATCTTCAGATGACGATATAAGGCGTATTAAAGAAATATTAAGTGATCCAGAATCCCCCAACATAGTAAGTACATTTCAAAATTACAAATTAAAAAATGGACGTGTATACAGGATCATAGCTGATGATAATATCAAATGGGTAGTGCCTAGAGGCGCACGCTGGCAAATTGTTAAAGCCAATCACGATGACGTAGGCCATTTTGGGTTAGAAAAGACTTTAGATCGTATTCGGGCATTATATTGGTTTCCTAAAATGAGAACCTTTGTCACCAAATATGTTTCAGCATGTTTAGAATGTGCTCACCATAAGATGCCAGGTGGTGCTCGACAAGGTCACCTACATTCCATAGAAAAAGTAGAAATCCCCTTTCACACGGTCCACGTGGACCATGTTGGGCCTTTCATTAAGAGTAAGAAGGGGAACTCATATATCTTAGTAATCATCGATGCCTTTACTAAATTTGTTTCTTTGGCTGCCGTCAAAAGTACCAAAACGTCGGAAACTATAAAAGTAATTAAAAAAAATCTTATTGGGTATTTTGGTACTCCAACACGCCTCATTTCTGATAGAGGTAGCTGTTTTACCAGCAAGAGGTTTAGGAAGTTTATACAGGCCTTAGGCATAAAGCATGTTATGAATGCAGTAGCCACGCCGCGAGCAAATGGTCAAGTAGAAAGGTCAAACCGAACTATATTGGCATCATTGGGAACCATGAACCATGGCAAAGATCCTAGAACATGGGATGATAATCTATCGGATATACAGTTAGGCATCCCGCTGCCAGATGCAACTGCTCTCAAAATTCGCACTAGATCACCTACTTTATATACTTTTGCCGCTTTTCTTTTTCTATTATACCGTTCTTCACTGACCTTCGCTTGCTGTTGCATCAGGCAGCGTGCATCTAATCTAATATCGTCAATCTTACCGTCTACTATTCCATGTCCTACATCCGAAATTACTTCACTTAATATACCTTGCGAAGGATTTGTAACTCTACGCCCAAATAATAATTCACTAGGAGTTTTTTTTGTGACGTCGTGTATTGTCGTATTAATGCCTAACTGTATATCCGATAGATTATCATCCCATGTTCTAGGATCTTTGCCATGGTTCATGGTTCCCAATGATGCCAATATAGTTCGGTTTGACCTTTCTACTTGACCATTTGCTCGCGGCGTGGCTACTGCATTCATAACATGCTTTATGCCTAAGGCCTGTATAAACTTCCTAAACCTCTTGCTGGTAAAACAGCTACCTCTATCAGAAATGAGGCGTGTTGGAGTACCAAAATACCCAATAAGATTTTTTTTTAATTACTTTTATAGTTTCCGACGTTTTGGTACTTTTGACGGCAGCCAAAGAAACAAATTTAGTAAAGGCATCGATGATTACTAAGATATATGAGTTCCCCTTCTTACTCTTAATGAAAGGCCCAACATGGTCCACGTGGACCGTGTGAAAGGGGATTTCTACTTTTTTTATGGAATGTAGGTGACCTTGTCGAGCACCACCTGGCATCTTATGGTGAGCACATTCTAAACATGCTGAAACATATTTGGTGACAAAGGTTCTCATTTTAGGAAACCAATATAATGCCCGAATACGATCTAAAGTCTTTTCTAACCCAAAATGGCCTACGTCATCGTGATTGGCTTTAACAATTTGCCAGCGTGCGCCTCTAGGCACTACCCATTTGATATTATCATCAGCTATGATCCTGTATACACGTCCATTTTTTAATTTGTAATTTTGAAATGTACTTACTATGTTGGGGGATTCTGGATCACTTAATATTTCTTTAATACGCCTTATATCGTCATCTGAAGATTGAACAGTAGTAATCCAATCTTCAGCAGTAACACTAAGTATATCAATAACGTGCAAATCGTCTACTTTTGAGTCTGATGGAGCTCGACTCAGGGCATCCACATGTGACATCTTATCTCCTGGTCGATACTCAATTTCACAGTCATATTCTTGTAACTGCACCCACCATCTTGCAATTTTCGGGATCACATCTCGTTTTGTAAGTGTGGTGCGTAATGAATTACAATCTGTTAGTATTTTGAAGCGTAGGCCTAACAAGTAGACCCTAAACTTGTTTAATGACGCTATCACAGCTAGAGTTTCTAACTCAAACGAGTGAAGTTTCTGCTCTTCTACCGTGGTTTGACGACTGTAGTATGCTACAACTCTCCATAAACCTTTCTCGTCTTTCTGAAGAAGAATACCCGCGATGCCGAATCTACACGCATCCGTGTGTAACTGAGTTTCTAAATTTTTGTCGTATAGTGCGAGAATTGGTCTGCTGGTCAATCGTTTTTTAATCTCTGTAAATGCAGTTGCTTCTTCTTCCCCCCATTTCCAAGGCGCATTTTTCTTTAGAAGACCCGTCAATGGTTTTACTATCAGAGCAAAATCCTTGACAAATCTTCTAAAGAAGCTGGCAAGACCTAAAAATCGTCTAACGTCATGCTGATTTAAGGGAGTAGGAAATTTTGAGACTGCTCCAGTTTTCGCAGAGCCTGGTTGGATACCATTACCACTTATTTCAAACCCTAAAAAGTCTAATTTATCAAACATAAATTTACATTTCTGCATTTTCAGTGTTAAGCCTCCTTCTTTTAATAAGTTCAAAACTTCTTCTAGTCTTTGCAGCGCTTCATCAAAGCAACGCGCGGGTATCAAAACATCATCCATATACACAATTACATAACTTAACCGTGCTTTATTAAGAATCTTATGCATGGCTCTTTGGAAAACCGAAGGAGCGTTTGCTAAGCCAAATGGCATTCTGGTGTATTCATATTGTCCATCTGGCGTAACAAACGCGGTCTTCTCTTGAGACTTCTCCGAGATGGGAATCTGATAGTACCCTGAAGCCAAATCCAGCGATATGAACATCTTATGGCCCGCTAATTGATCAAGAAGGTCTTCTACCCTAGGGAGAGGATAATGGTCTCGCTTAGTCCTGCTGTTTAAGGCTCTGTAGTCAACACACATTCGCCTCTCACCACTTTTCTTTCTTACCAATACAATGGGGCTCGCGTAAGGTGATGAAGACTCCTTAACTATACCACAATCTAACATTTCTGCTACCATGCGCCTGACATCTTCTCTTTCTGCATACGAGAGTCTATAAGGCCTGTAAACTACCGGTTCTTCATTCTTTAATTGTATATCCATTTCTAATACAGTTGTAAATCCGAGATCCTTAAGACAGGAAGAAAAACAGCTGCTATATCTTGCGAGCAAGTCCTTCACCATTTGTTTTTCTAATTCGCTAAGATTATCCCCTATAACAGGCTCAGATATATCATTCCTGTCAGTGAAATTAACGTTATTTACATATTTACAATCATTACTCATTACCATACTGCGTATCAGCAACTGTTCACGTTCTAGAATTAAACCCTTAGTTCTAGGATTTAAGATAAGAAGACAGCCTAATCCATCTTTTAATTCATATTCTCCCGGAAACAAATAGAATTCAGAACCATTTTGTCCCCGCATACCACCTCTAACATATACAGTACAAGAAAGTTCAGGTTTTGCTAATACTGCGACAGTTTGTATTGCCTCAGGGTTAATATAAGTTTGCTCCCTACATAACAAGTGTATTTTAGCGTTTTGGGTCTTACAAATCTCCAGTTTATCTACGGTTTTAGTAATTTTAATACCCGGCCGTTCTGAAAATGAATGCCCTAGAAGCACTGGATAGTTAATGAGGTTATCATTAATAACTAATATTTCTATATCTTTTTCAGTAATTCCTTGTACCTCAATATTAACTAACGACTTACCGATAGGCTGGTACGGTATATTGCCTAGGCCTTTTAGTAAGGGTAAATCATTTGTGGTCCAATCGAACCCTAGATTTAGGGCGTCCGTCAACCGAATTAGAGTACATTCGCTCCCTAAATCTAAATGACATTGGACATTTACCCCGTTAATACGTATAGGAAAAGTGTAAATACTCGCCGATTGTTGACTAGAGATTTTCAACACGGTTTTTTCCTTATCTAGCTTTTGAGCGGGTTCCATTTTAGAACACGCATTAGACAAATGACCTAATAAATTACAACGACTACACTTTAATAACGGTTTATTGCATTTATAGCTGGGGTGACCTACTTCGTTACAATTGAAACAAGTTATCCGACCCGGTTCGAATCTATTCGGCTTATTCAAGACGCTATTTGAATTATTTGGTACCGGCCGTTTATCCCTATCTCGAATTTATCTTTCGGTATCCCTAGAAACGCCTGGTTTAACAGTTTTAAAAAATTTGAGTAACTGTTCAGGTTCAGAAAATTGTGCCGCTTGAGCTCCTAGTCTAATACCCCTATCTTCAATTCCATAAATTAGACAATCAACTGCATTTTTGCCATATATGTTGCAACGGTTTAGTAAGTTAATTTTAGTGTAATAATATAATTCGGGAGATTCACTAAACCGTAGTTTTTTATTCAACATTTCAGTTAATAATTCACCATAATTCTGGGCAGATGGAAAAGTTTCAATTAATTTAACTTTCCATTCCTCCCAAGAATACAGCAAAGTGGGGAGACTTTGGTACCACGTTTTAGCTATTCCCGAGAGTTTAGGCAGAGCGTAGTGCACGACTTGTTTTTCTGACCATTCGTAAATTAATTTACATTCCTCAACCTTCGATAACCACGCATTAACAGTCTGTTCTTTTGCCATTGGATCAAAATCAGGTATTACATTGTGAATAGACGAAAATTTATCACTAGAACTAGATTTCATCGATTTAATCGCATCAACAAATGAATCTATTAAAGTACTAGTTACATCGCTTTTATCACCTTTTTGGGGTCTTGTAATAGAACAGTCCTTACTACGTTTCCTACTTCTACGGTCCCGATCAATATTCATAATTCTGCTATCGTGGCGATTTCGTAGCTGACTGCGGCTACGACTTCGATGTTCACCTGATCGTTGGCTGCGACGTTCAATACTACGCCTAGAACGTCGCTCACCGGGACTCCTTTGGTGGTGCTCAGTGTTAGGGCGGCTCCGGTGACTGGCACTTCGGTTCGGGCTTGGGCGCTGACTGCGGCGGTCTGAGCGCTTTTCACTGCGGCGCTCTCTACTACGCCGGCTTCGCTGTTCATTGCCCTCACGACTGCCGTCTCGGCTGCGTGAAGGAGTCCTTGACCAATCACGGCCCATCACCAATCTTGTTATCGTTATCCCACTTCTGAAGCTGTTGGGTTGTGGAATGAAACGCCTTCTTCACAACTGATATTTTAATATTCCTCCTTGTTACATTCACTTTTTACTATAATATTCGCAATCTTTCACAATCTTAAATAATAGATTTAAATAACCCTAAAACAAGCATGAGGCACGGCTAAGGCACTGACTTGTTGACCGCACTGGTCGGCTGTTCAGGATCAATTGCTAGCTGATCGTTTCTTCAAAAAATGTGAGCGATCGACTGACAACTAACCGACTGGAGGGGAGGTTAAGTTGTCAGGCGGTAGATTATAAATAACAGAAAACCTTGTCTATGGAAAATAATGTACTATGTATGATTTTAAGATTTGTAACAGTCGGAGACGGTCAATAGCGCGGATGTAAAACGACTCTAAGCACGAGTTCCGGGAGGTGGCAGCACAGTGAAGTTGGCGGCTTACTTCATGTTTGTACCGGGTCGAGCCCGTGAAGGCTCGCCCTCGGGACGGCACTTTACATTCGAACATCGAAGAGTTCGGACCTTCCACTACTAGGAACTGTTAACCTTTTCTTTGCTAGTGTTTAATTTAAATGTGTAACGTAACGGTTATTAAGTGATTGTATTTAAAGTGATTGTATTAAAACTGACATGATTAAAAAGAGCAACTATGGAGTTTCTTGCCGGTTCTTCTCTGTAGATACTGCTTTCCGAATCGGTGGTAAATAAAGAAATGATTGAGTTTGAGGTGTTTCTTTGCTCGATTACCCAACGCAACGCCCACAGCTTGAAAATAGATTCACATTCTACACCTTGCTCCGACATCAGAATTGGGATCAAATCGAGCAAATGAGAAAACACGTGGCGATAACCTCGATACGATATACGATAACCTGATTGAAAGTCAAAGCGCCGCAACCACGTGGCACTTCGATCCAGTTTCAACGGGAAGAAGCATCCTACAGATCTACGAGCATACGTGTCACTGAGCAGCCGGTGACAAAGGGAGAGCTCGTTATGTGCGGGCAGGGTGGCAACTTCGCCTCGCGCTGCGCGGATGCCACTGCCGCTCGAATCACCGCGTAAGAAGCCGTATCATCGCGAGCAGCGCCGTGTCATCATGTCATGCACCGTGCCATCGCGTCGAGCGTCCGGCTTCGAGCATCATGCGTCGAGCGTCGAGCATCATGCGTCGAGCGTCGAGCGTCATACGTGGCGCCATGTGGTGCATTACGCATCCATACTGAGCGCCGCGGCACCAAGCTGGGCTCCGCGACACCACGCCAGGCGTTGCACATCCATGCCAGGCACCGCAATACCATGCCGGGCGTCGCGCTACCATCACTACCATCAACACTTCGGGCCTGAGATCACCGGAACCAGAGCGACGTGTCGTGCAACTATCCTTCAATCTCATACAAAACCGGTCAGTAGATAACATTCCACTTTGAGTGTACAGTAAGATAAAGAAAGTAGGTTTTCAAAATGTAGTAACTTCAAGTAACTTATTCAAAAGAAAAAGAAATTTATTGCCAAAAACATTAGTTACAAAATTTATTTTAAATTAATTGAGGAAAATGGTCACAGCCGCGGCAAAATGTTGCACAAAAACAGTGCTGATTTACAGGTTGTACCGAATGTAACGATTAGATTTTGTTAAAAGTTGTAGCCTACAAGACCAGTGTATAGTTAAATCGTATTGCATTACATTTAACTCAACTTATTTACGCAGTGTTGTTATTATTAGGTCGTGCGATATTGCTTTACGGTTTTGTAGTTAGTTAAAACTTATTCCATTACATTCAGCCCATCTTAGTTACGCAGTGATAAATTAACAGTACCTATTTCACTTATTCAGGGACGGGTTCACTTTAGTAGGTAATTCACGTAATTTTAAAAAAATACTTTGTGGCGTAAGCACTGCCATCAAGATAAATTAAGTAACGAATTGCTTTAATGTTTGTTATTTTGTGAGCTAACACTAACAAAGAAAGCACATTAATTGGTACACTGCATCCAGATCCTTCAATCGAACGTAAACAATAAACATTCACTTGTCCGTGTATCAGAACAAAAACAGTATGCGAATTACTTTTTCTTAACTACCCGCGTTAGTTTCTTGACTACCCGCATTAATTTCTTAAACTACCTGCGTTAGTTTTTATTTAGGCTATAACCCTTGACAAATAGCAATTAATTGCTACACAAAGACAGCCTTATTGCTATTCGATTAAAAACGAAAAGTAATGCCTTAACTAGTGCATTAGAGGTTTAAAAAAAACTTTTCGTAGGTTTTATTTAAGGTGATATTTGAGGTAATTTCTTAAAATAAAGTTGTGAACAATTCACAGTATACAGTTTTACGATATGAAGTTTTATGAAATGTTGCAGATTTAGTTTTATCAAATAAAAGGTAAATCGAGGCATTTAGTTTTGAATTTTTACAGAGAATTTATTAGGTCCTTATTTAGGCAGTTCATAATACAATGTCACAGATAATTAGCGTGTGTTCAAATAAACATCTGGCGTAAGATAAATCTTATAATTGGATCTACATTTGGTTTTAGTACATTAGATTGCTTTAAAATTAAGAACTCTTAACTATCCCATCAACGTTAGGGTACGTTAAATGTTAAGATATTAAGACGGTTAAAAAAAAAAGAAAATGAAAATAATCTTAAGGTTAATAGCGCCTTTACAGTTTACATACTATCGTCAGACAATGTCTGTTTAATTGAATAGAGAAAAGAAAAACCCATCCAGGTTTTCTGAAGGTTTTTGAAGTGAAACTTCTTTATCGGGGTTGAAAAAAAAAATTAGTGTAACATTTTTTTCGTTACGCGTGACATTTTTCCGTTACGCACCATTTTTTTTCTTATCCCTATCACGCGTGATTCGACATATTTCTGTAAAGTTGCATATAGTAAATTATTTTTTGAAAAATAAGGTCATAAAGAAGTTTCATTTCTTACGTGTGTACACGTACGCGTAGTACACGCACACATTTTTTTTTGTTTTTTTTAGCTTCAAATAAATCCTAAACGTGGAGTATTCGATAGTACCTAATCGATTTACATTGTGTGCATTTAATGTAATTTCTTGATAATAGTTTTTGTGACTAGCTGCAGTTTGACATCAACTGAATACATCAATTAGGTAGTTGTACAGTAGTTGTTGAGCAGTTCATTCTTATTACGTTGAAACTAAAATTTAGCTCAGCCCTTTTGCCGTTCGATATTAGATTCACAGATGAGTTTAAGCCTACACTTATTAATTGTTTTAAGTTGAGTTTTCAAAAGTAAATATACCGTTAAGAAATTTAGCCACATGTAAATTTGCCGATAAAAAAAAAAAGTTTTGAAGTGTTTCTCTAGTTTTTTTTTGTAGGCAGATATTATGTTATCACATGATTACTTTAAATTCAAGTTGGTAAATATTCAGTTGAGAATAAGCTTTCACCACTTTTTGAGTGTTTTCTGCGGTTCAGTTACGAATTATTCGTTTTAAACTTTTTAAGATGTTATTTTTGTGCTGTTGTCACATTTGTTTTAGGTTTAAGGCATCACGGGAAAACTGACGGTTCGATTTCGATGAAACTTGGTATAATTATACCTTATTATCCTGGGCGTAAAATAGGATACTTTTTATCCTGGAAAAATACGTAGAAAAAAAATTAATCTTAATTCTTCAGTTTTATCCATAGACGTTGTTCTGTAGAGTGTAGAACCGCGAACACACGTTCCGTATTATTATAGGCCTAGCCGTATTTGGGTCCAATAGATATTTATAAGATGTCATTGTCAGAGTTACTCAAAATGGAGAAATAAATCATTTATTTTATACTCTTTATTGTGCTGCCAAAATACATAAAATACAAACAAAACTTATTCTAAGAGAAAAACAGCACAGAAGGCGGCCTTATCACTTAAGAGTGATAAGGCCATCATCCACGCGAAGACCGACATCCGCGCGGACGGAGTCGCGGGCGGAAGCTAGTTTTATATAAATGGGTTTAGTTCTGAAAAGAACTTTTTAAATCGGTTTAGTTACTTACTAAACGAATTATTATCAAGCGTAAATTCCGCACACGTCCATCACGTAGGGAGCCGACCGCGCGAGTAAGCCGCGCGGCAAGTTTATTTCGTGATCTTAACCCCCCTCCCGTACCCCTGCCCGAGTGACGCCTACAACGCATAGCTAGCCGAATACAGTTTATTTTTTAATTTTTTTTTAACTCGTGATATCTTTTGAATGGATTGTCAGAATCGAATAATTCAAAAAGTAATATAAAGATATTGAAGCAGTCTTAAATAATACATCGTTTATTTTGATAAGGGTTAATACCAAGGTACAAATAAAGAGCTTTTTGTAGCGGTGGTATTTTAATTTCTTTTTTTCAATAAAAAAACGCTTATTGTGACATGACTGTAATAGTTAGAGATATGCTGCCGCTGATTTTTTGTAGATAATGGTGTGTTCTAAAAAAATGTAGTATATCATTTTGTTCTATCATCAATAGTTTTCGCAGCGCACGCGATGTAAGGTAGTTTTTTGATATTTTTTTCACACCTTGGATTACGTTATCGTAATTTTAGTAAGGATGCCTATTTTTTTTGAAAATGAAATATAGCCTATGTCACTCAGAAATGATGTAGCTTTCCAACAGTGAAAGAATTTTTCAAATCTGCCAAGTAGTTTCGGAGCCTATTCAATTCATACAAACAAACAAACAAACAAAAAATCAAACCTTTCCTCTTTATAATATTTGTATAGATTTATGATAATTTTTATTCACAAGTAATCAATGCATTCGATTCTAGATGTCAGATTTCGATTTTTAGAGTAAAGTCTCTGGTATTTAAAAAGAGAAAAGGTTTATTGACACAAAATTGTAGCGACGTCAGTTCTTTAAATCAGAAATTGTTTATTATGTTTAGAATGGTTTATCAGTCAAATCAAATCTTTAAATAATTACTTGTATCGGTCATTATTATTATAAATATGTAATCGTAATTGAAAAAAGTTCTGCAAATGTGCAATTCTAACAAAACGAAATAACATATTATTCTATGTCGCCGTTACTAGGTTACGTTGTTGAATTTTGTTGAACTGTCAAATGTTGCCTATTAAAATGGCTCTACATTAACTTGTGATTGAAGAGCAAACAAAATATTGATGTGTTTAAAGCTTAGATTATGTATTAGCGCGCGCATTGCTCTGTGTCCATTTTACCGAGTGTGTGTCCCACAATCACGTGATCACGTAAAAAATAATTCAACGATTTTGCTAATTTTTTCCTTAAAATTCATGTTTCCTTCTCTCGCTTCGCGCAGCCGGCAAATAGCGCTTCGCTAATGTGAGCATTTTGTCTATGAAAACATAATCTTAAACGATAGTTCATGAGCGGGCGGAAAAGTTGGGCGGGTTGCTTGTTAGGAGAGTGTACACATAGAGTTTTAAGAATTCATCTATTTGAAAAAAAAAGCTGCGTCTGGAATAACTTTTTAAGTACGGTAGGATGTGGTAGAAAATTTGTTAGGATTTGGTAGAAATATAATATGATGGGAAGGATAGGAAGGATAGGAAATGGGAGGTTTTGGTAGAAAAACTTCGGATTTAGTAAAGAATTGGTAGAAATTATTAGTAAAATGGTAGAATTTAGTAGAAAATACGTCGGATTTGGTAGAAAATAGTAGAAAAATTGATAAAATTTGGTAGAAAATGGAAAATGGTAGGTTAGATAAATTAATAGATCAACAACAGTTTTATTCATTATAGATATAGAATGCCTGTGGCCAGTGTTACGTGGCATAAGCTGGTAAGTACGGTAGGCGGTACAAAAGAAATATCAGAGAAACGATCAGTGCGCTCGCAAGTTCGTCACTGTTCATACCGCGCTCTATACAAACAAATAGTATAGTGGTCACAAATATAGTTTGATATGTTGCAATGTGTTTATTGTAACCAAATAAATAACGTGTGTGTATTATATGTGTCTATGCGAGCTGTGTGTGTGTGCGCACCTTGCCGCGCGGCAGCTTGAGGTGCACGAGCTGTGTGTGAGTGCGGAGGGCGGTGCGCTGGGAGAAGGCCCTGCCGCAGTCGGTGCAAGCGAACGGCTTCTCGCCGGTGTGCGTGCGCGCGTGGTTGATCAGCGTGCTGCGTGCCTGTGGAGGAAATTAACTATATGTGATGTGATATAGATTAGCAGAGATATTTTATAGATAGATCATTTATAGATATTTTATAGAGATATATTAGTAGAGATATTTTCAAACATTAAATGTACGAACAAAACCTAGCCGAATAGAGTCTTATTGTAAAAGTACTAAGCTCATCATATACATTTGATAGAAATAATAAGCTGTATTTTGTATTTTACGCAAGAAAAATTGTTTAGTTTTTAGCATTATTATTTGTACTCGCAATAATTATTAGTGTGTAGTGTCTACCTGTTTCTTACCTAATAAAAGTTCGTATATTACTTCATTTTTAATCAATCGAATTCAGAATAAAATCGAGTAATTTAATCACCTATTTTAATATTAAAATAACAATTTCCATATTGTAACTATCCAAAAATATTGAAGCTGGCGATCGATAATTAATATCGGCCTCGAATAGAATAGCATTTGTTGCTGCATTGTTAGAATGAATTTATCTAACAATGTCTACGCAATTTCGGTCAATTTTTGTACTGATATAGATTAGGGTTTCGTTAAGTTTTCTGCATAGGTACAAAAGCTAAGCCATTTCAGTTTCCATTTTCACTTCAATGGAAATTAAATGACCTGATCAAAGATTACAATTCCTTAAAAATTTCCTTGTAAAGCACTTGAATGATTTGAATGCTATAAATGTAAATATTAAACTTTATGCATATTATATGCGTATGTATTCGCTTCGAATGGTGACGGAAGCCTACGTTTTTATTTTTGCGATTACGTTTAAAATAATGTTTTAACTGCCTATACATAATAATGTTTTTATAGACAATATTAAATACAGATGCTCTTTACTTGCGAATAAACAAAAATATCTCTACTAATATATCTCTATAAAATATCTATAAATGATCTATCTATAAAATATCTCTGCTAATCTATATCACATCACATATAGTTAATTTCCTCCACAGGCACGCAGCACGCTGATCAACCACGCGCGCACGCACACCGGCGAGAAGCCGTTCGCTTGCACCGACTGCGGCAGGGCCTTCTCCCAGCGCACCGCCCTCCGCACTCACACACAGCTCGTGCACCTCAAGCTGCCGCGCGGCAAGGTGCGCACACACACACAGCTCGCATAGACACATATAATACACACACGTTATTTATTTGGTTACAATAAACACATTGCAACATATCAAACTATATTTGTGACCACTATACTATTTGTTTGTATAGAGCGCGGTATGAACAGTGACGAACTTGCGAGCGCACTGATCGTTTCTCTGATATTTCTTTTGTACCGCCTACCGTACTTACCAGCTTATGCCACGTAACACTGGCCACAGGCATTCTATAATGAATAAAACTGTTGTTGATCTATTAATTTATCTAACCTACCATTTTCCATTTTCTACCAAATTTTATCAATCCTTCGATGAACTACATTACCATCACAATATTATTTCACGCAACACACATTTACTTCACAACGTACGAGACAACACAACTATCAGTATGCTACAACTCTACTCAACTAGAACTCTACTGAACTATACCTCCCAAATCTATCATTGTGCTAGCCTGTGCAGCTTGCTCAAATGTTAACAGCAGTTTTATTTTGTTGTTATGATCATTGACAAACAAATGTGACAACAGCACAAAAATAACATCTTAAAAAGTTTAAAACGAATAATTCGTAACTGAACCGCAGAAAACACTCAAAAAGTGGTGAAAGCTTATTCTCAACTGAATATTTACCAACTTGAATTTAAAGTAATCATGTGATAACATAATATCTGCCTACAAAAAAAAAACTAGAGAAACACTTCAAAACTTTTTCTTTTTATCGGCAAATTTACATGTGGCTAAATTTCTTAACGGTATATTTACTTTTGAAAACTCAACTTAAAACAATTAATAAGTGTAGGCTTAAACTCATCTGTGAATCTAATATCGAACGGCAAAAGGGCTGAGCTAAATTTTAGCTTCAACGTAATAAGAATGAACTGCTCAACAACTACTGTACAACTACCTAATTGATGTATTCAGTTGATGTCAAACTGCAGCTAGTCACAAAAACTATTATCAAGAAATTACATTAAATGCACACAATGTAAATCGATTAGGTACTATCGAATACTCCACGTTTAGGACTTATTTGAAGCTAAAAAAAGAAAAAATATGTGCGTGTACTACGCACGAAATGAAACTTCTTTATGACCTTATTTTTTCAAAAAAAATAATTTACTATATGCAACTTTACAGAAATATGTCGAATCACGCGTGATAGGGATAAGAAAAAAAATGGTGCGTAACGGAAAAATGTCACGCTAAATTTTTTTTCAACCCCGATAAAGAAGTTTCACTTCAAAAACCTTCAGAAAACCTGGATGGGTTTTTCTTTTCTCTATGCAATTAAACAGACATTATCTGACGATAGTATGTAAACTGTAAAGGCGCTATTAACCTTAAGATTATTTTCAACAGTCTTAAATCTTAATATCTTTACATTGAACGGACCCAAACGTCGATGAGATAGTTAAAATAATTTTAAAGCAATCAAGTTACGTACTCAAACTAAATCTAGACCCGTATTCCAATCATAACATTTATCTTAGGCCAGCTGTTTATTTGAACACGCTAATTATCTGCGACATTGTATTATGAACTGCCTAAATAAGGACCTAATAAATTCTCCCAAGTAAAAATTCAAAACTAAATGCCTCGATTTACCTTTTATTCGATCAAAGTAAATCTGTAACATTTCATAAAACTTCATATCGTAAAACTGTATACTGTGAATTGTTCACAACTTTATTTTAAGAAATTACCTCAAATATCACCTTAAATAAAACCTACGAAAAGTTTTTTTTTTAAACCTCTAATGCACTAGTTAAGGCATTACTTTTCGTTTTTAATCGAATAGCAATAAGGCTGTCTTTGTGTAGCAATTAATTGTTATTTGTCAAGGGTTATAGCCTAAATAAAAACTAACGCAGGTAGTTTAAGAAATTAATGCGGGTAGTCAAGAAACTAACGCGGGTAGTTAAGAAACTAATTTGAAAGTAATTCGCATACTGTTTTTGTTCTGATACACGGACAAGTGAATGTTTATTGTTTACGTTCGATTGAAGGATCTGGATGCAGTGTACCAATTAATGTGCTTTCTTTGTTAGTGTTAGCTCACAAAATAACAAACATTAAAGCAATTCGTTACTTAATTTATCTTGATGGCAGTGCTTACGCCACAAAGTATTTTTTAAAATTACGTGAATTACCTACTAAAGTGAACCCGTCCCTGAATAAGTGAAATAGGTACTGTTAATTTATCACTGCGTAACTAAGATGGGCTGAATGTAATGGAATAAGTTTTAACTAACTACAAAACCGTAAAGCAATATCGCACGACCTAATAACAACAACACTGCGTAAATAAGTTGAGTTAAATGTAATGCAATACGATTTAACTATACACTGGTCTGTAGGCTACAACTTTTAACAAAATCTAATCGTTACATTCGGTACAACCTGTAAATCAGCACTGTTTTTAACCGACTTCAAAAAAAAGGAGGAGGTTATCAATTCGGCCGGTATGTTTTTTTTTTTTTTTTTTATGTATGTACACCGATTACTCAGAGGTTTCTGAACCGATTTACGTGATTCTTTTTTTGTTCGATGCGGGATGGTGTCGAATTGGTCCCATAAAAATTTTATTCGGATAGGCCCCGTAGTTTTATTTTATGAGCATTTTTGTCTGTATTTGTAAATGTTGCAAGTGCAAGTTTGAAGTCGGTTGTTTTTAACGCAGTTATTGACTTGTTGTGCAGCATTTTGCCGCGGCTGTGACCATTTTCCTCAATTAATTTAAAATAAATTTTGTAACTAATGTTTTTGGCAATAAATTTCTTTTTCTTTCGAATAAGTTACTTGAAGTTACTACATTTTGAAAACCTACTTTCTTTATCTTACTGTACACTCAAAGTGGAATGTTATCTACTGACCGGTTTTGTATGAGATTGAAGGATAGTTGCACGACACGTCGACACGTCGCTCTGGTTCCGGTGATCTCAGGCTCGACGTGTTGATGGTAGTGATGGTAGCGCGACGCCCGGCGTGATATTGCGGTGCCTGGCGTGGATGCGCAACGCCTGGCGTGGTGTCGCGGAGCCCAGCTTGGTGCCGCGGCGCACAGTATGGATGCAGCACCACATGGCGCCACGCATGACGCTCGACGCTCGACGCATGATGCTCGACGCATGATGCTCGACGATCGACGCATGATGCTCGAAGCCGGACGCTCGACGCAATGGCACGGTGCACGACATGATGACACGGCGCTGCTCTCGATGATACGGCTTCCGACGCGGTGATGCGAGCGGCAGTGTCATCCGTGCAGCGCGAGGCGAAGTTGCCACCCTGCCCGCACATAACGAGCTCTCCCTTTGTCTCCGGCTGCTCAGTGACACGTATGCTCGTAGATCTGTAGGATGCTTCTTCCCGTTGAAACTGGATCGAAGTGCCACGTGGTTGCGGCGCTTTGACTTTTAATCAGGTTATCGTATATCGTATCGAGGTTATCGCCACGTGTTTTCTCATTTGCTCGATTTGATCCCAATTCTGATGTCGGAGCAAGGTGTAGATTGTGAATCTATTTTCAAGCTGTGGGCGTTGCGTTGGGTAATCGAGCAAAGAAACACCTCAAACTCAATCATTTCTTTATTTACCACCGATTCGGAAAGCAGTATCTACAGAGAAGAACCGGCAAGAAACTCCATAGTTGCTCTTTTAATCATGTCAGTTTTACAATACAGTCATTTTAAATACAATCACTTTAAATACAATCAATTTTAATAACCGTTACGTTACACATTTAAATTAAACACTAGCAGAGAAATGGTTAACAGTTCCTAGTAGTGGAAGATCCGAACTCTTCGATGTTCGAATGTGAAGTGCCGTCCCGAGGGCGAGCCTTCACGGGCTCGACCCGGTACAAGCATGAAGTAAGCCGCCAACTTCACTGTGCTGCCACCTCCCTGGAACTCGTGCTTAGAGTCGTTTTACATCCGCGCTATTGACCGTCTCCGACACGGCCATCCTGCGCTGAACACGTCCTCGTGTTTGTGGGTGCTGTAACACAGAAAACATCTCGCACAGTACATGCTCTTCGGCCAATCCTGACAAATTTTTACAATTAAACTCTGATATTTAATTTTTAGGCTTTTAAACCACAAAACTGAAAAACTAAATCCTTATGATCACTTAGTTGTCCGTAAGTCTATCAGTCTATCTATCAAGACCTTTGAAATTCATATCGCATACCATCGTCCCGTTAAGCTTTGAAAAGTTATAACAGTCGATCAAAAGATAGCAGTTTTCGACATTCGCAGCGGACACATGGAATCGATACCTTCAGGATATTTCTTGTGAACACAGAATCATGAAATTTGTACAAGAAACGTCTTATAGCAAAGAATCTCATAAAACAAAATTTAAGTTCATATGAAAACACTAAACAGGTTTTTTTCTTAATTTGAATATCCTAAAATAATTTCCAACTTCAACCCTTTGAAATTAACCATTTTGATTAAAATAATGAAACATTGAATTCTGATCATTTCAATTAAATTTATGAACTACTACTAAAAGAAAATAACGCATAAGCGACCAAACACCACTTTCACTGCTATTGTCATCAGAAGATCATTATTAAAGTATCACAAAAAAACTAGAGCATGAATCTTATCCGAGGCCTGTGGCTTTTCACTAAGCCCATCATCACACACGCATTCCACCGAATGCCAACTCTGGCTTTTCACTAAGCCCATCATCACACACGCATTCCACCGAATGCCAACTATGGCTTTTCACTAAGCCCAACAACACACACGCATTCCTCCGAATGCAAACTCTGGCTTTTCACTAAGCCCCACAACAAACCTCATGTTTGTTCCACACGCATTCCTCCGAATGCCTACGGCCACGGTAGAAGAGCAGAAACTTCACTCGTTTGAGTTAGAAACTCTAGCTGTGATAGCGTCATTAAACAAGTTTAGGGTCTACTTGTTAGGCCTACGCTTCAAAATACTAACAGATTGTAATTCATTACGCACCACACTTACAAAACGAGATGTGATCCCGAAAATTGCAAGATGGTGGGTGCAGTTACAAGAATATGACTGTGAAATTGAGTATCGACCAGGAGATAAGATGTCACATGTGGATGCCCTGAGTCGAGCTCCATCAGACTCAAAAGTAGACGATTTGCACGTTATTGATATACTTAGTGTTACTGCTGAAGATTGGATTACTACTGTTCAATCTTCAGATGACGATATAAGGCGTATTAAAGAAATATTAAGTGATCCAGAATCCCCCAACATAAGTACATTTCAAAATTACAAATTAAAAAATGGACGTGTATACAGGATCATAGCTGATGATAATATCAAATGGGTAGTGCCTAGAGGCGCACGCTGGCAAATTGTTAAAGCCAATCACGATGACGTAGGCCATTTTGGGTTAGAAAAGACTTTAGATCGTATTCGGGCATTATATTGGTTTCCTAAAATGAGAACCTTTGTCACCAAATATGTTTCAGCATGTTTAGAATGTGCTCACCATAAGATGCCAGGTGGTGCTCGACAAGGTCACCTACATTCCATAGAAAAAGTAGAAATCCCCTTTCACACGGTCCACGTGGACCATGTTGGGCCTTTCATTAAGAGTAAGAAGGGGAACTCATATATCTTAGTAATCATCGATGCCTTTACTAAATTTGTTTCTTTGGCTGCCGTCAAAAGTACCAAAACGTCGGAAACTATAAAAGTAATTAAAAAAAATCTTATTGGGTATTTTGGTACTCCAACACGCCTCATTTCTGATAGAGGTAGCTGTTTTACCAGCAAGAGGTTTAGGAAGTTTATACAGGCCTTAGGCATAAAGCATGTTATGAATGCAGTAGCCACGCCGCGAGCAAATGGTCAAGTAGAAAGGTCAAACCGAACTATATTGGCATCATTGGGAACCATGAACCATGGCAAAGATCCTAGAACATGGGATGATAATCTATCGGATATACAGTTAGGCATCCCGCTGCCAGATGCAACTGCTCTCAAAATTCGCACTAGATCACCTACTTTATATACTTTTGCCGCTTTTCTTTTTCTATTATACCGTTCTTCACTGACCTTCGCTTGCTGTTGCATCAGGCAGCGTGCATCTAATCTAATATCGTCAATCTTACCGTCTACTATTCCATGTCCTACATCCGAAATTACTTCACTTAATATACCTTGCGAAGGATTTGTAACTCTACGCCCAAATAATAATTCACTAGGAGTTTTTTTTGTGACGTCGTGTATTGTCGTATTAATGCCTAACTGTATATCCGATAGATTATCATCCCATGTTCTAGGATCTTTGCCATGGTTCATGGTTCCCAATGATGCCAATATAGTTCGGTTTGACCTTTCTACTTGACCATTTGCTCGCGGCGTGGCTACTGCATCTTTGCAGCGCTTCATCAAAGCAACGCGCGGGTATCAAAACATCATCCATATACACAATTACATAACTTAACCGTGCTTTATTAAGAATCTTATGCATGGCTCTTTGGAAAACCGAAGGAGCGTTTGCTAAGCCAAATGGCATTCTGGTGTATTCATATTGTCCATCTGGCGGAACAAACGCGGTCTTCTCTTGAGACTTCTCCGAGATGGGAATCTGATAGTACCCTGAAGCCAAATCCAGCGATATGAACATCTTATGGCCCGCTAATTGATCAAGAAGGTCTTCTACCCTAGGGAGAGGATAATGGTCTCGCTTAGTCCTGCTGTTTAAGGCTCTGTAGTCAACACACATTCGCCTCTCACCACTTTTCTTTCTTACCAATACAATGGGGCTCGCGTAAGGTGATGAAGACTCCTTAACTATACCACAATCTAACATTTCTGCTACCATGCGCCTGACATCTTCTCTTTCTGCATACGAGAGTCTATAAGGCCTGTAAACTACCGGTTCTTCATTCTTTAATTGTATATCCATTTCTAATACAGTTGTAAATCCGAGATCCTTAAGACAGGAAGAAAAACAGCTGCTATATCTTGCGAGCAAGTCCTTCACCATTTGTTTTTCTAATTCGCTAAGATTATCCCCTATAACAGGCTCAGATATATCATTCCTGTCAGTGAAATTAACGTTATTTACATATTTACAATCATTACTCATTACCATACTGCGTATCAGCAACTGTTCACGTTCTAGAATTAAACCCTTAGTTCTAGGATTTAAGATAAGAAGACAGCCTAATCCATCTTTTAATTCATATTCTCCCGGAAACAAATAGAATTCAGAACCATTTTGTCCCCGCATACCACCTCTAACATATACAGTACAAGAAAGTTCAGGTTTTGCTAATACTGCGACAGTTTGTATTGCCTCAGGGTTAATATAAGTTTGCTCCCTACATAACAAGTGTATTTTAGCGTTTTGGGTCTTACAAATCTCCAGTTTATCTACGGTTTTAGTAATTTTAATACCCGGCCGTTCTGAAAATGAATGCCCTAGAAGCACTGGATAGTTAATGAGGTTATCATTAATAACTAATATTTCTATATCTTTTTCAGTAATTCCTTGTACCTCAATATTAACTAACGACTTACCGATAGGCTGGTACGGTATATTGCCTAGGCCTTTTAGTAAGGGTAAATCATTTGTGGTCCAATCGAACCCTAGATTTAGGGCGTCCGTCAACCGAATTAGAGTACATTCGCTCCCTAAATCTAAATGACATTGGACATTTACCCCGTTAATACGTATAGGAAAAGTGTAAATACTCGCCGATTGTTGACTAGAGATTTTCAACACGGTTTTTTCCTTATCTAGCTTTTGAGCGGGTTCCATTTTAGAACACGCATTAGACAAATGACCTAATAAATTACAACGACTACACTTTAATAACGGTTTATTGCATTTATAGCTGGGGTGACCTACTTCGTTACAATTGAAACAAGTTATCCGACCCGGTTCGAATCTATTCGGCTTATTCAAGACCCTATTTGAATTATTTGGTACCGGCCGTTTATCCCTATCTCGAATTGATCTTTCGGTATCCCTAGAAACGCCTGGTTTAACAGTTTTAAAAAATTTGAGTAACTGTTCAGGTTCAGAAAATTGTGCCGCTTGAGCTCCTAGTCTAATACCCCTATCTTCAATTCCATAAATTAGACAATCAACTGCATTTTTGCCATATATGTTGCAACGGTTTAGTAAGTTAATTTTAGTGTAATAATATAATTCGGGAGATTCACTAAACCGTAGTTTTTTATTCAACATTTCAGTTAATAATTCACCATAATTCTGGGTAGATGGAAAAGTTTCAATTAATTTAACTTTCCATTCCTCCCAAGAATACAGCAAAGTGGGGAGACTTTGGTACCACGTTTTAGCTATTCCCGAGAGTTTAGGCAGAGCGTAGTGCACGACTTGTTTTTCTGACCATTCGTAAATTAATTTACATTCCTCAACCTTCGATAACCACGCATTAACAGTCTGTTCTTTTGCCATTGGATCAAAATCAGGTATTACATTGTGAATAGACGAAAATTTATCACTAGAACTAGATTTCATCGATTTAATCGCATCAACAAATGAATCTATTAAAGTACTAGTTACATCGCTTTTATCACCTTTTTGGGGTCTTGTAATAGAACAGTCCTTACTACGTTTCCTACTTCTACGGTCCCGATCAATATTCATAATTCTGCTATCGTGGCGATTTCGTAGCTGACTGCGGCTACGACTTCGATGTTCACCTGATCGTTGGCTGCGACGTTCAATACTACGCCTAGAACGTCGCTCACCGGGACTCCTTTGGTGGTGCTCAGTGTTAGGGCGGCTCCGGTGACTGGCACTTCGGTTCGGGCTTGGGCGCTGACTGCGGCGGTCTGAGCGCTTTTCACTGCGGCGCTCTCTACTACGCCGGCTTCGCTGTTCATTGCCCTCACGACTGCCGTCTCGGCTGCGTGAAGGAGTCCTTGACCAATCACGGCCCATCACCAATCTTGTTATCGTTATCCCACTTCTGAAGCTGTTGGGTTGTGGAATGAAACGCCTTCTTCACAACTGATATTTTAATATTCCTCCTTGTTACATTCACTTTTTACTATAATATTCGCAATCTTTCACAATCTTAAATAATAGATTTAAATAACCCTAAAACAAGCATGAGGCACGGCTAAGGCACTGACTTGTTGACCGCACTGGTCGGCTGTTCAGGATCAATTGCTAGCTGATCGTTTCTTCAAAAAATGTGAGCGATCGACTGACAACTAACCGACTGGAGGGGAGGTTAAGTTGTCAGGCGGTAGATTATAAATAACAGAAAACCTTGTCTATGGAAAATAATGTACTATGTATGATTTTAAGATTTGTAACAGTCGGAGACGGTCAATAGCGCGGATGTAAAACGACTCTAAGCACGAGTTCCGGGAGGTGGCAGCACAGTGAAGTTGGCGGCTTACTTCATGTTTGTACCGGGTCGAGCCCGTGAAGGCTCGCCCTCGGGACGGCACTTTACATTCGAACATCGAAGAGTTCGGACCTTCCACTACTAGGAACTGTTAACCTTTTCTTTGCTAGTGTTTAATTTAAATGTGTAACGTAACGGTTATTAAGTGATTGTATTTAAAGTGATTGTATTAAAACTGACATGATTAAAAAGAGCAACTATGGAGTTTCTTGCCGGTTCTTCTCTGTAGATACTGCTTTCCGAATCGGTGGTAAATAAAGAAATGATTGAGTTTGAGGTGTTTCTTTGCTCGATTACCCAACGCAACGCCCACAGCTTGAAAATAGATTCACATTCTACACCTTGCTCCGACATCAGAATTGGGATCAAATCGAGCAAATGAGAAAACACGTGGCGATAACCTCGATACGATATACGATAACCTGATTGAAAGTCAAAGCGCCGCAACCACGTGGCACTTCGATCCAGTTTCAACGGGAAGAAGCATCCTACAGATCTACGAGCATACGTGTCACTGAGCAGCCGGTGACAAAGGGAGAGCTCGTTATGTGCGGGCAGGGTGGCAACTTCGCCTCGCGCTGCGCGGATGCCACTGCCGCTCGAATCACCGCGTAAGAAGCCGTATCATCGCGAGCAGCGCCGTGTCATCATGTCATGCACCGTGCCATCGCGTCGAGCGTCCGGCTTCGAGCATCATGCGTCGAGCGTCGAGCATCATGCGTCGAGCGTCGAGCGTCATACGTGGCGCCATGTGGTGCATTACGCATCCATACTGAGCGCCGCGGCACCAAGCTGGGCTCCGCGACACCACGCCAGGCGTTGCACATCCATGCCAGGCACCGCAATACCATGCCGGGCGTCGCGCTACCATCACTACCATCAACACTTCGGGCCTGAGATCACCGGAACCAGAGCGACGTGTCGTGCAACTATCCTTCAATCTCATACAAAACCGGTCAGTAGATAACATTCCACTTTGAGTGTACAGTAAGATAAAGAAAGTAGGTTTTCAAAATGTAGTAACTTCAAGTAACTTATTCAAAAGAAAAAGAAATTTATTGCCAAAAACATTAGTTACAAAATTTATTTTAAATTAATTGAGGAAAATGGTCACAGCCGCGGCAAAATGTTGCACAAAAACAGTGCTGATTTACAGGTTGTACCGAATGTAACGATTAGATTTTGTTAAAAGTTGTAGCCTACAAGACCAGTGTATAGTTAAATCGTATTGCATTACATTTAACTCAACTTATTTACGCAGTGTTGTTATTATTAGGTCGTGCGATATTGCTTTACGGTTTTGTAGTTAGTTAAAACTTATTCCATTACATTCAGCCCATCTTAGTTACGCAGTGATAAATTAACAGTACCTATTTCACTTATTCAGGGACGGGTTCACTTTAGTAGGTAATTCACGTAATTTTAAAAAAATACTTTGTGGCGTAAGCACTGCCATCAAGATAAATTAAGTAACGAATTGCTTTAATGTTTGTTATTTTGTGAGCTAACACTAACAAAGAAAGCACATTAATTGGTACACTGCATCCAGATCCTTCAATCGAACGTAAACAATAAACATTCACTTGTCCGTGTATCAGAACAAAAACAGTATGCGAATTACTTTTTCTTAACTACCCGCGTTAGTTTCTTGACTACCCGCATTAATTTCTTAAACTACCTGCGTTAGTTTTTATTTAGGCTATAACCCTTGACAAATAGCAATTAATTGCTACACAAAGACAGCCTTATTGCTATTCGATTAAAAACGAAAAGTAATGCCTTAACTAGTGCATTAGAGGTTTAAAAAAAACTTTTCGTAGGTTTTATTTAAGGTGATATTTGAGGTAATTTCTTAAAATAAAGTTGTGAACAATTCACAGTATACAGTTTTACGATATGAAGTTTTATGAAATGTTGCAGATTTAGTTTTATCAAATAAAAGGTAAATCGAGGCATTTAGTTTTGAATTTTTACAGAGAATTTATTAGGTCCTTATTTAGGCAGTTCATAATACAATGTCACAGATAATTAGCGTGTGTTCAAATAAACATCTGGCGTAAGATAAATCTTATAATTGGATCTACATTTGGTTTTAGTACATTAGATTGCTTTAAAATTAAGAACTCTTAACTATCCCATCAACGTTAGGGTACGTTAAATGTTAAGATATTAAGACGGTTAAAAAAAAAAGAAAATGAAAATAATCTTAAGGTTAATAGCGCCTTTACAGTTTACATACTATCGTCAGACAATGTCTGTTTAATTGAATAGAGAAAAGAAAAACCCATCCAGGTTTTCTGAAGGTTTTTGAAGTGAAACTTCTTTATCGGGGTTGAAAAAAAAAATTAGTGTAACATTTTTTTCGTTACGCGTGACATTTTTCCGTTACGCACCATTTTTTTTCTTATCCCTATCACGCGTGATTCGACATATTTCTGTAAAGTTGCATATAGTAAATTATTTTTTGAAAAATAAGGTCATAAAGAAGTTTCATTTCTTACGTGTGTACACGTACGCGTAGTACACGCACACATTTTTTTTTGTTTTTTTTAGCTTCAAATAAATCCTAAACGTGGAGTATTCGATAGTACCTAATCGATTTACATTGTGTGCATTTAATGTAATTTCTTGATAATAGTTTTTGTGACTAGCTGCAGTTTGACATCAACTGAATACATCAATTAGGTAGTTGTACAGTAGTTGTTGAGCAGTTCATTCTTATTACGTTGAAACTAAAATTTAGCTCAGCCCTTTTGCCGTTCGATATTAGATTCACAGATGAGTTTAAGCCTACACTTATTAATTGTTTTAAGTTGAGTTTTCAAAAGTAAATATACCGTTAAGAAATTTAGCCACATGTAAATTTGCCGATAAAAAAAAAAAGTTTTGAAGTGTTTCTCTAGTTTTTTTTTGTAGGCAGATATTATGTTATCACATGATTACTTTAAATTCAAGTTGGTAAATATTCAGTTGAGAATAAGCTTTCACCACTTTTTGAGTGTTTTCTGCGGTTCAGTTACGAATTATTCGTTTTAAACTTTTTAAGATGTTATTTTTGTGCTGTTGTCACATTTGAATAAGAATAAGAATAAGAATAAAATAATTTTTATTAGGCACACCAAATTACCACCACCAACACAAACAAGAAAAAAAAAATAAAGAAACAATATAAAAAAACACACTTAAATATAATCTAACATAAAAATTAAAACTAAGAATATGATTTGTGTGGCGACTGGCGACCTAAAGGGTAAGGCCGCTCAGCTTATGCTATGCCGATATGGTCAGCATAGCGCTGGTTTTCAGGGCCCCACCAGACAACAAAATGCTTAAGTCTAAAGTGTCTCTCTCTGCTGTTATATAATAAAACAATTAATTAAGAAATAAAATAATTATATATGTTTGCATGTATAGAATATAATATATTGCGGTTATTTTACCCATATTGTGAAATACATATACTTATATACACATATATATATATATATATATACATATATATTTACATAATAATAAATAACCACAGTTTATAAATACATATAAGGAATTAAAAGAATACAACTATATTGCATACTATATAATACGTATATATTATAATAATAATAATCTGTTATATACAACGCAACTAAGGTTTTCCGACGAATTCGTTAATCAAATGTTTTTTATATTTATTCTTAAAAGAATTTTTAGATATTGACTCACGTATCGGCGGCGGTAGGTTATTCCAACACTTAGTTGCGTTGTATACAAAGCTGCCTCTAAAGGCGGTTGTATGGTATCTGGGCATAATCATCATGTATGTTGATGCTCTTGTGAAGTGTGAGCCATCACCTACCCACCTAAGTTTATTAAAAAGGTATTTTGGTATCTGTGACGTCACCACCTCAAAAAGCATCACAGCAAAGTGAAGGCGCCTGCGTCTTTCCATATTGAGGGTTTTTGCCTGGATTAGATATGGCGTAACATGTTCTCTTGGCGGTATGTCCCAGCAGAACCGAGCACACGCGTTTTGAACCCGCTGTATGGCATTCTTGGTCCTTGCTAACAATATTGCACCATACATAGTATCTCCGAAGTTAAATTTCGAGAGAACTAGTGCCTCACAGAGCCTTATACGTAAGGGTGTGGTGATATAGTTTCTGATGCGATACAGTAGCTTTAACCTATAGAAACAGTTCGATATAGTTGTGTGGAAGTGCTTTTCGAATCTGAGGTTCTCATCGAATACAAATCCAAGATTACGAGCTTCTACGACACGATCTATAGTTTGCCCTTCAATTTTTAATGTTAAATCGTATCCAATCACTTTTTCGACCATCCTCGGTGTCCCTAAAACCATAAATTTGGTCTTTGTAGGATTAAGGACAAGTGAGTTTTTCTCTGACCACTGTGATATGCGCATCAGGTCCGAGTTTAGCTCAGCAATAGCCTCAGGAGTTCGGGACGGATGGAATGAGATGTATAATTGAATATCATCCGCATAAAGATGGTATCGACTATGCATTATCTCGCTGGTGATATCGGAGGTATATAGTATAAAGAGAAGTGGGCCCAAAATGGAGCCCTGTGGGACTCCCCTAGTTACCACCCTTTGCTGAGAATACACGACCGACCCGTCCTCCTTACGAAGTGCTACTGTTTGTGTACGATTGCTGAGATAGCTACTGAACCAACTGACCGCTTCCTTGCTTAACCCGTAAAACGACATCTTAGATAAAAGTAACGGTATATTGATGGTGTCGAAGGCTCGAGTATAGTCAAGAAAGACAATAGCAGTGCTCATGCCCGAATCTTGCGCGGTCAAAATGTTATCAACAACATCGGTCAATGCAGAGACAGTACCTCGACCTTTCCTAAATCCAGACTGTAGGTCTGAAAGTAATCCATTCTGCTCCAAGTACTGGGTTAGTTGGCCGTGCACTATCCTCTCGATAACCTTTGACAGACAAGGGAGAATACTGATTGGTCTCAGGTCTTTTGAGGTCGCTGGATTTTCTTTTTTTGCTATTGGCTGGACTAGTGCTCTTTTCCAAAGTTCAGGAAATGTATTTGTTTTAAATGATGAATTTATTATGTGCGTTATGGCTGGGAGCGTTTTGGAAGCTGTAAGGTTTAGCATGTCAAGAGATATGTCATCCACTCCTACCGCTTGTGATTTTAAAGCTTGTAATGCCTTGAGAACAGTGTTTTCGGTTACAGGTTTAAGCGTGAACGAAGCGTCGCCATGTCGGTGAAATTCAAAGTAAGTAAGGCATGAAAGTGCAGGTTGGCTGTTTCCAGGAACTTTGAGAAAATCATCATTTAGTTTATTAGGATCGTTAAGGTGTGATGGTAGGACATTGTCTCGTTTAGGCTTAATAACAACTTGTTGCTTGATATGTTTCCATAGTTTTGGAGGATTATTGATGTTATTGTTTACGTAAGTATCAAAGTACGATTGCTTTTCTTTATGCAAGGCGGTGCTAACAAGTTTTTTTAGGTCTTTGTAATATTCTATATATTTTGTATCTTTGCTTCTTCGGGCTGCAACCTGTGCTTCGTCTCGAGATTTCATCATCATTTGGATATTATATGTAACCCAAGGTAATACCTTACGTTTCAGGTACTTTTGTTTCTTAGGGGCGTAATGATCAAAAATAATTTGAATGTATGCAGTAAGAATGTTCACCATCTCGTCAACATCTTTCATTTCCAAAACTGTTTGCCATCTTACTTCTTCCAATGTAGCATCAAGACTTTCCATGTCAATGTCCTTGAGCGATCTGTAAGTTATCCATTTCGGAATATATTTATCTTTAGGTACGTCTAATATACAGGATACAAAGGCATGGCTGCTCAGGGCGCTGATGTGATTAACAGACACGTGCGATGCTGGAATATTGGTGCAAATCAAATCTAATAATGTCTCAGTTCTATCCGTGAAATGAGTTGGCTCGGATATAAGCTGATTAAGATTCATCACGTTCAAAAAACTTTCTAATTTGGTACAATAGGCATGTTGCCTGTTTAAAAGATTTATGTTGAAATCACCCAAGATTACTATATTATCGGACCAAACGAAGGAGCCCAAGGATTCCATAATGGCATCCAAGAAAAGCTGGACGTCAAGCCAAGGCGGCCTATACGCTGTACCTATCACGATTATTTTACCGTGAACTGTGGTCTTTATCCACATCTGTTCGACTTGCATGGATACTGGATGTTGCAACGTTTTAACCACCATACCCTCCCTCACATAGAACCCAACACCGCCCCCGCGGTTGCGAATGGATCTCGAGCGCGGTATGTGCCGCAGCTTATAACCGGGGACTTGTGGCGCGCGACCGTCTTCGTCCTCACGAAGCCAGGTCTCATTGACCGCCAGTATGTCCACCCGAAGACGGTTCAGTGCGACAACAAATTCATCATGTCGGGTTCCAAGAGAGCAAGGATTGATAAAACCAACCTTTAATTTATTTTTAGTGTTGAAGACAAATAGTAAAATTTGTATAAGCGTAGATAATAAGATACACATATAACCACATATAAGTATAAAATATGTATAAAATTATACAATAAACATAAACAGACACACGTACAAATACATACATATTTAAGTGGGAAAAATTAATAGCAATATGAAAAGTGATTTTTATGAGATAATATGAAACCACGAGTCGTGTGCAACGAGTATTGACGTTCAGTTGAAATAAAATATATATTTTAGTATTTCCATTATATATATATTTCGTCATTATGATATTAAAATAAAAAGGAAAAACATCATAGAAACTAAAATTAATAGATTTTAAACGATCTAGTTTCTTAATAAAGATTACATTACACAATAAAGTTTTATAACATTCGCCTTGCATTGTCGCATTGTCGCCACACAGTGTCATTTTCGTACTAATGTACAACCAACAATTTTTACTAAAACTAATTAAATTTAAAAGATATACATACAATATTAAAATACAATTATATAATACTTTATTTACTAGTAAACAATAGATACTATCCCTAATTAACAATTTATATACAGCCAAACATACGTGAATAATTATTTTTATATAATACGACCGTAAAATTTCCGAAATTAATATCTCACAATATGAAATTTTCATGTTCACACGCCTATACAATAGACAATGAATGGGTATAGCAACAGTTATTTCGTTATATCTTTTACAGCTGTTAGAATATAGAAACATAACAATATGAAATAACAATATTTTAATCTTATAACAACAACGATCTAATAATTTATGAAAATCATTTGGGACGTCTAGGCCAGCAAAAGTGCTGTATATATATACATTTGTGGTTAAATTACAAATATAAATCCCGTTTAATTTGAAAAAACACATGCAAGTTACATTATACTTATGAAATGAATATTTATTAGAAATGCAAACACTAAATGAGACGTTAACACTAGAAAATGGTTGTTTTACAGTTTTTATAACACAATAAGTAGATTTAATAATTAGTGCGACTTTTTGCAAACCTAACCACGACGAAAAATTTTACTTATGTCTTCTTCGCAACGGATACGATGGGAGCTAGCTTTCGGATCGCGCCTAACGAATATTCGGCCCTCTTTGGACCACACATATCGCCAGCTCTCAGCGGCAGCCCTCTCGCGGGCGAGGTGAAACAGCCTGCTATGGTACTTGGACAAGTGTTCATTCACATAAAACCGCCGCGCAGCCCCACCGATGCCCGTGCCAGCAGTGTCGGCGCCGCGCCGCACGCGCGCCGCGCGCAGGAACTCGTCGCGTACGCGGCGGCGCGTGAGTCGAACGGCGATAGTGCGGGGGCGCGCGGGGCTCACAGCTCCGTCCGTGTTGGACTCCTGCCTGCTTTGCTGTCTACCCATACGATGCGCGCTCACAATATCACGTTCATCGAGATCGAAACTGAGTTTGTTTGCGAGTGACATAACAATATGGGTGAGATTCTCGCCGTTTTCTTCCGGGACTCCTGATATACAGACGTCGTTTAAAAGCTGTTGTTGCTCCGCATCATTGAGACGCTTTTGTAGCTGATCGACGGTGTCCATAATTTCAGAACTGATTGCTGGAGAAGATTGCAGGTCAATGGGATTCTCCTCAAGTTTATTCACACGTTCTTCGATACAATCCAGTCGTTTACCAATTTCTGAAATAACAGAGAAAATTCCAGCCAGCTCTGATCTGAATTTGTTTTAGGTTTAAGGCATCACGGGAAAACTGACGGTTCGATTTCGATGAAACTTGGTATAATTATACCTTATTATCCTGGGCGTAAAATAGGATACTTTTTATCCTGGAAAAATACGTAGAAAAAAAATTAATCTTAATTCTTCAGTTTTATCCATAGACGTTGTTCTGTAGAGTGTAGAACCGCGAACACACGTTCCGTATTATTATAGGCCTAGCCGTATTTGGGTCCAATAGATATTTATAAGATGTCATTGTCAGAGTTACTCAAAATGGAGAAATAAATCATTTATTTTATACTCTTTATTGTGCTGCCAAAATACATAAAATACAAACAAAACTTATTCTAAGAGAAAAACAGCACAGAAGGCGGCCTTATCACTTAAGAGTGATAAGGCCATCATCCACGCGAAGACCGACATCCGCGCGGACGGAGTCGCGGGCGGAAGCTAGTTTTATATAAATGGGTTTAGTTCTGAAAAGAACTTTTTAAATCGGTTTAGTTACTTACTAAACGAATTATTATCAAGCGTAAATTCCGCACACGTCCATCACGTAGGGAGCCGACCGCGCGAGTAAGCCGCGCGGCAAGTTTATTTCGTGATCTTAACCCCCCTCCCGTACCCCTGCCCGAGTGACGCCTACAACGCATAGCTAGCCGAATACAGTTTATTTTTTAATTTTTTTTTAACTCGTGATATCTTTTGAATGGATTGTCAGAATCGAATAATTCAAAAAGTAATATAAAGATATTGAAGCAGTCTTAAATAATACATCGTTTATTTTGATAAGGGTTAATACCAAGGTACAAATAAAGAGCTTTTTGTAGCGGTGGTATTTTAATTTCTTTTTTTCAATAAAAAAACGCTTATTGTGACATGACTGTAATAGTTAGAGATATGCTGCCGCTGATTTTTTGTAGATAATGGTGTGTTCTAAAAAAATGTAGTATATCATTTTGTTCTATCATCAATAGTTTTCGCAGCGCACGCGATGTAAGGTAGTTTTTTGATATTTTTTTCACACCTTGGATTACGTTATCGTAATTTTAGTAAGGATGCCTATTTTTTTTGAAAATGAAATATAGCCTATGTCACTCAGAAATGATGTAGCTTTCCAACAGTGAAAGAATTTTTCAAATCTGCCAAGTAGTTTCGGAGCCTATTCAATTCATACAAACAAACAAACAAACAAAAAATCAAACCTTTCCTCTTTATAATATTTGTATAGATTTATGATAATTTTTATTCACAAGTAATCAATGCATTCGATTCTAGATGTCAGATTTCGATTTTTAGAGTAAAGTCTCTGGTATTTAAAAAGAGAAAAGGTTTATTGACACAAAATTGTAGCGACGTCAGTTCTTTAAATCAGAAATTGTTTATTATGTTTAGAATGGTTTATCAGTCAAATCAAATCTTTAAATAATTACTTGTATCGGTCATTATTATTATAAATATGTAATCGTAATTGAAAAAAGTTCTGCAAATGTGCAATTCTAACAAAACGAAATAACATATTATTCTATGTCGCCGTTACTAGGTTACGTTGTTGAATTTTGTTGAACTGTCAAATGTTGCCTATTAAAATGGCTCTACATTAACTTGTGATTGAAGAGCAAACAAAATATTGATGTGTTTAAAGCTTAGATTATGTATTAGCGCGCGCATTGCTCTGTGTCCATTTTACCGAGTGTGTGTCCCACAATCACGTGATCACGTAAAAAATAATTCAACGATTTTGCTAATTTTTTCCTTAAAATTCATGTTTCCTTCTCTCGCTTCGCGCAGCCGGCAAATAGCGCTTCGCTAATGTGAGCATTTTGTCTATGAAAACATAATCTTAAACGATAGTTCATGAGCGGGCGGAAAAGTTGGGCGGGTTGCTTGTTAGGAGAGTGTACACATAGAGTTTTAAGAATTCATCTATTTGAAAAAAAAAGCTGCGTCTGGAATAACTTTTTAAGTACGGTAGGATGTGGTAGAAAATTTGTTAGGATTTGGTAGAAATATAATATGATGGGAAGGATAGGAAGGATAGGAAATGGGAGGTTTTGGTAGAAAAACTTCGGATTTAGTAAAGAATTGGTAGAAATTATTAGTAAAATGGTAGAATTTAGTAGAAAATACGTCGGATTTGGTAGAAAATAGTAGAAAAATTGATAAAATTTGGTAGAAAATGGAAAATGGTAGGTTAGATAAATTAATAGATCAACAACAGTTTTATTCATTATAGATATAGAATGCCTGTGGCCAGTGTTACGTGGCATAAGCTGGTAAGTACGGTAGGCGGTACAAAAGAAATATCAGAGAAACGATCAGTGCGCTCGCAAGTTCGTCACTGTTCATACCGCGCTCTATACAAACAAATAGTATAGTGGTCACAAATATAGTTTGATATGTTGCAATGTGTTTATTGTAACCAAATAAATAACGTGTGTGTATTATATGTGTCTATGCGAGCTGTGTGTGTGTGCGCACCTTGCCGCGCGGCAGCTTGAGGTGCACGAGCTGTGTGTGAGTGCGGAGGGCGGTGCGCTGGGAGAAGGCCCTGCCGCAGTCGGTGCAAGCGAACGGCTTCTCGCCGGTGTGCGTGCGCGCGTGGTTGATCAGCGTGCTGCGTGCCTGTGGAGGAAATTAACTTTATGTGATGTGATATAGATTAGCAGAGATATTTTATAGATAGATCATTTATAGATATTTTATAGAGATATATTAGTAGAGATATTTTCAAACATTAAATGTACGAACAAAACCTAGCCGAATAGAGTCTTATTGTAAAAGTACTAAGCTCATCATATACATTTGATAGAAATAATAAGCTGTATTTTGTATTTTACGCAAGAAAAATTGTTTAGTTTTTAGCATTATTATTTGTACTCGCAATAATTATTAGTGTGTAGTGTCTACCTGTTTCTTACCTAATAAAAGTTCGTATATTACTTCATTTTTAATCAATCGAATTCAGAATAAAATCGAGTAATTTAATCACCTATTTTAATATTAAAATAACAATTTCCATATTGTAACTATCCAAAAATATTGAAGCTGGCGATCGATAATTAATATCGGCCTCGAATAGAATAGCATTTGTTGCTGCATTGTTAGAATGAATTTATCTAACAATGTCTACGCAATTTCGGTCAATTTTTGTACTGATATAGATTAGGGTTTCGTTAAGTTTTCTGCATAGGTACAAAAGCTAAGCCATTTCAGTTTCCATTTTCACTTCAATGGAAATTAAATGACCTGATCAAAGATTACAATTCCTTAAAAATTTCCTTGTAAAGCACTTGAATGATTTGAATGCTATAAATGTAAATATTAAACTTTATGCATATTATATGCGTATGTATTCGCTTCGAATGGTGACGGAAGCCTACGTTTTTATTTTTGCGATTACGTTTAAAATAATGTTTTAACTGCCTATACATAATAATGTTTTTATAGACAATATTAAATACAGATGCTCTTTACTTGCGAATAAACAAAAATATCTCTACTAATATATCTCTATAAAATATCTATAAATGATCTATCTATAAAATATCTCTGCTAATCTATATCACATCACATATAGTTAATTTCCTCCACAGGCACGCAGCACGCTGATCAACCACGCGCGCACGCACACCGGCGAGAAGCCGTTCGCTTGCACCGACTGCGGCAGGGCCTTCTCCCAGCGCACCGCCCTCCGCACTCACACACAGCTCGTGCACCTCAAGCTGCCGCGCGGCAAGGTGCGCACACACACACAGCTCGCATAGACACATATAATACACACACGTTATTTATTTGGTTACAATAAACACATTGCAACATATCAAACTATATTTGTGACCACTATACTATTTGTTTGTATAGAGCGCGGTATGAACAGTGACGAACTTGCGAGCGCACTGATCGTTTCTCTGATATTTCTTTTGTACCGCCTACCGTACTTACCAGCTTATGCCACGTAACACTGGCCACAGGCATTCTATAATGAATAAAACTGTTGTTGATCTATTAATTTATCTAACCTACCATTTTCCATTTTCTACCAAATTTTATCAATCCTTCGATGAACTACATTACCATCACAATATTATTTCACGCAACACACATTTACTTCACAACGTACGAGACAACACAACTATCAGTATGCTACAACTCTACTCAACTAGAACTCTACTGAACTATACCTCCCAAATCTATCATTGTGCTAGCCTGTGCAGCTTGCTCAAATGTTAACAGCAGTTTTATTTTGTTGTTATGATCATTGACAAACAAATGTGACAACAGCACAAAAATAACATCTTAAAAAGTTTAAAACGAATAATTCGTAACTGAACCGCAGAAAACACTCAAAAAGTGGTGAAAGCTTATTCTCAACTGAATATTTACCAACTTGAATTTAAAGTAATCATGTGATAACATAATATCTGCCTACAAAAAAAAAACTAGAGAAACACTTCAAAACTTTTTCTTTTTATCGGCAAATTTACATGTGGCTAAATTTCTTAACGGTATATTTACTTTTGAAAACTCAACTTAAAACAATTAATAAGTGTAGGCTTAAACTCATCTGTGAATCTAATATCGAACGGCAAAAGGGCTGAGCTAAATTTTAGCTTCAACGTAATAAGAATGAACTGCTCAACAACTACTGTACAACTACCTAATTGATGTATTCAGTTGATGTCAAACTGCAGCTAGTCACAAAAACTATTATCAAGAAATTACATTAAATGCACACAATGTAAATCGATTAGGTACTATCGAATACTCCACGTTTAGGACTTATTTGAAGCTAAAAAAAGAAAAAATATGTGCGTGTACTACGCACGAAATGAAACTTCTTTATGACCTTATTTTTTCAAAAAAAATAATTTACTATATGCAACTTTACAGAAATATGTCGAATCACGCGTGATAGGGATAAGAAAAAAAATGGTGCGTAACGGAAAAATGTCACGCTAAATTTTTTTTCAACCCCGATAAAGAAGTTTCACTTCAAAAACCTTCAGAAAACCTGGATGGGTTTTTCTTTTCTCTATGCAATTAAACAGACATTATCTGACGATAGTATGTAAACTGTAAAGGCGCTATTAACCTTAAGATTATTTTCAACAGTCTTAAATCTTAATATCTTTACATTGAACGGACCCAAACGTCGATGAGATAGTTAAAATAATTTTAAAGCAATCAAGTTACGTACTCAAACTAAATCTAGACCCGTATTCCAATCATAACATTTATCTTAGGCCAGCTGTTTATTTGAACACGCTAATTATCTGCGACATTGTATTATGAACTGCCTAAATAAGGACCTAATAAATTCTCCCAAGTAAAAATTCAAAACTAAATGCCTCGATTTACCTTTTATTCGATCAAAGTAAATCTGTAACATTTCATAAAACTTCATATCGTAAAACTGTATACTGTGAATTGTTCACAACTTTATTTTAAGAAATTACCTCAAATATCACCTTAAATAAAACCTACGAAAAGTTTTTTTTTTAAACCTCTAATGCACTAGTTAAGGCATTACTTTTCGTTTTTAATCGAATAGCAATAAGGCTGTCTTTGTGTAGCAATTAATTGTTATTTGTCAAGGGTTATAGCCTAAATAAAAACTAACGCAGGTAGTTTAAGAAATTAATGCGGGTAGTCAAGAAACTAACGCGGGTAGTTAAGAAACTAATTTGAAAGTAATTCGCATACTGTTTTTGTTCTGATACACGGACAAGTGAATGTTTATTGTTTACGTTCGATTGAAGGATCTGGATGCAGTGTACCAATTAATGTGCTTTCTTTGTTAGTGTTAGCTCACAAAATAACAAACATTAAAGCAATTCGTTACTTAATTTATCTTGATGGCAGTGCTTACGCCACAAAGTATTTTTTAAAATTACGTGAATTACCTACTAAAGTGAACCCGTCCCTGAATAAGTGAAATAGGTACTGTTAATTTATCACTGCGTAACTAAGATGGGCTGAATGTAATGGAATAAGTTTTAACTAACTACAAAACCGTAAAGCAATATCGCACGACCTAATAACAACAACACTGCGTAAATAAGTTGAGTTAAATGTAATGCAATACGATTTAACTATACACTGGTCTGTAGGCTACAACTTTTAACAAAATCTAATCGTTACATTCGGTACAACCTGTAAATCAGCACTGTTTTTAACCGACTTCAAAAAAAAGGAGGAGGTTATCAATTCGGCCGGTATGTTTTTTTTTTTTTTTTTTATGTATGTACACCGATTACTCAGAGGTTTCTGAACCGATTTACGTGATTCTTTTTTTGTTCGATGCGGGATGGTGTCGAATTGGTCCCATAAAAATTTTATTCGGATAGGCCCCGTAGTTTTATTTTATGAGCATTTTTGTCTGTATTTGTAAATGTTGCAAGTGCAAGTTTGAAGTCGGTTGTTTTTAACGCAGTTATTGACTTGTTGTGCAGCATTTTGCCGCGGCTGTGACCATTTTCCTCAATTAATTTAAAATAAATTTTGTAACTAATGTTTTTGGCAATAAATTTCTTTTTCTTTCGAATAAGTTACTTGAAGTTACTACATTTTGAAAACCTACTTTCTTTATCTTACTGTACACTCAAAGTGGAATGTTATCTACTGACCGGTTTTGTATGAGATTGAAGGATAGTTGCACGACACGTCGACACGTCGCTCTGGTTCCGGTGATCTCAGGCTCGACGTGTTGATGGTAGTGATGGTAGCGCGACGCCCGGCGTGATATTGCGGTGCCTGGCGTGGATGCGCAACGCCTGGCGTGGTGTCGCGGAGCCCAGCTTGGTGCCGCGGCGCACAGTATGGATGCAGCACCACATGGCGCCACGCATGACGCTCGACGCTCGACGCATGATGCTCGACGCATGATGCTCGACGATCGACGCATGATGCTCGAAGCCGGACGCTCGACGCAATGGCACGGTGCACGACATGATGACACGGCGCTGCTCTCGATGATACGGCTTCCGACGCGGTGATGCGAGCGGCAGTGTCATCCGTGCAGCGCGAGGCGAAGTTGCCACCCTGCCCGCACATAACGAGCTCTCCCTTTGTCTCCGGCTGCTCAGTGACACGTATGCTCGTAGATCTGTAGGATGCTTCTTCCCGTTGAAACTGGATCGAAGTGCCACGTGGTTGCGGCGCTTTGACTTTTAATCAGGTTATCGTATATCGTATCGAGGTTATCGCCACGTGTTTTCTCATTTGCTCGATTTGATCCCAATTCTGATGTCGGAGCAAGGTGTAGATTGTGAATCTATTTTCAAGCTGTGGGCGTTGCGTTGGGTAATCGAGCAAAGAAACACCTCAAACTCAATCATTTCTTTATTTACCACCGATTCGGAAAGCAGTATCTACAGAGAAGAACCGGCAAGAAACTCCATAGTTGCTCTTTTAATCATGTCAGTTTTACAATACAGTCATTTTAAATACAATCACTTTAAATACAATCAATTTTAATAACCGTTACGTTACACATTTAAATTAAACACTAGCAGAGAAATGGTTAACAGTTCCTAGTAGTGGAAGATCCGAACTCTTCGATGTTCGAATGTGAAGTGCCGTCCCGAGGGCGAGCCTTCACGGGCTCGACCCGGTACAAGCATGAAGTAAGCCGCCAACTTCACTGTGCTGCCACCTCCCTGGAACTCGTAATTTTTTGAGCAAGTACAAGAGAATTAAAAAAAAATGCATTTGCAACTTCAAATATCAAATAACCTTTGGTACTGAGTGACAAAATACTTCAGTTATCTTTTCTTGTTCTTTTTTGTTAGTTTGTCGGTCTTGATAAGGTTTTAATAAGCGTCTATATTCATCGAATATGGTGTGTCGAATAAGTTGTAGTACTCTATTAAAGCTAATAGTGGGAAGCGATGCTTTTCGCCACACATCAAACATTTCCGTAGCTAATCTTTCGGATAAATCATGAATTTTGTTATTTTATCAGGTTTAAATTCATATCTAATAAATAAGTAATAGTTTCTTAGCATCAGTATAAGTTGGTAATTGAGACACTGGGTACTTATCTGGCAAACAAAATACAGGACAACATGTCGTTTGTCGTATTTTGACTTCCAACACTTTACTGTAACAAAGCGGAATTATAGATAGAACTCACATCAAAAATATTAAATTATGATCTTAACACTAGAGCGCACGCGCGGGGGACATAGGTCACCCAGTGCTATACATTGCTAAATATTTTTTTAAACAATCGTGCTTGAGTGTTGTTGTCTCAGGTATTCCCCGACTACCAATCACCGGACATTTTAGCAGCGTGTCAGCTTCCTTGGTGCAACGAAGTGTACTCTGCGAAAATATAAAAGTACATGGGTGACGCATGTCCCCCGCGCGAGCGTTCTAGGAAGTTTTTGAAATCATACAATTACGAGTGAAAATCAAGTATACCGCTTTTATTTTTTACTGCTCTTATGATCAATTTATACTTTTAAGAAATTATTAATATATGGGTAACTAAGATCGAAATAAAATACTCATATTCGAGTGCTAGGACATACTTATTTTTTATCCATACTAATATTATAAATGCGAAAGTAACTCTGTCTGTCTTTCTGTTACTCAATCACGCCTAAACTACTGAACCAATTTTTATGAAATTTGGTTGGAGATATTTTGATACCCGAGGAAGGACATAGGCTACTTTTTATCCCGGGAAAATGACGCAATCCCGGAAATCCCACGGGAGCGGGAACTATGCGGGTTTTCTTTGACTGCGCGAGCGAAGCCGCGGGCGGAAACCTAGTTGAAAATAAAATTTTATTGGATAAGAACAACTTATTCTTAAACTTTATAATTAGATGATTATTTTTACCAAATTTGTAGTTTCCAAAGTAAAAAAAACTGATTGATCACAATAAGTAATAAATTAGTTACTTTTCACAGAGGTTTATGTTTAGCTCATAATTTAAGTAAAATGAGAAAATATTGATATTTTTTTTGTTTCATCACTTAAAAATAAAGTTGATTCATAAATAAGTACTTCGTTTACTTTTTTAACTACGATTTTTATGAAAAAAAACGTGCGTCGTATTGGGTGACATATGTGACCCACGCGTGCACTCAAGGAAAATTTTAGGCGCGAGCGCTCTAGTGTTAATTGTATTTACGCGTAAAATATAACTAAGAAATATTACTAACATTAGTGTTATTTCCTTAACGGCACTGTTCAAAATCAACGTTTCCTACAATAAGATTCGGCGCAAACGGGCCACCGACCAGAGCCACTGGTAGCCAGCGATAGCCACTTTTTTATATATTGAAATATTATGTATTATGTGTCTTCCCGTTGGCAACCAACGAGATAACACAGAATCTGATTTAGCGTTAATTTGTCAAAATTAAACTTTAATGATTTTCGACTAAATTTTTTGAATTTCTGAAAGTTCATGATGTTGGGGGCACCTCTAAATGTATCATCTGCAAAGTATAATTTTGCATGTGTATTTATGAGCAATAATGACATCTTTTTACAGGTATGCCGAAACGAAAATGAAAAAAAATATTTTTCACTCCACCCTAGTGTACACACGTAAGAAATGAAACTTCTTTTTGACCTTATTTTTTCAAAAAATAATTTACAATATGCAACTTTACAGAAATATATCAAATCACGCGTGATAGGGATAAGAAAAAAAATGTATGCGTGTACTAGAGTACACACGTAAGAAGTGAAACTTCTTTATGACCTTAAAAATGTCACGAGTATGGCGTAACGCAAAAATGTCACGCGTACGGCGTAACGCAAAAATGTCACGCTTACGGCGTAACGCAAAAATGTTACACTAAATTTTTGTCCAACCCCGATAAAGAAGTTTCACTTCAAAAACTTTCAGAAAACCTGGATGGGTTTTTCTTTTCTCTATTCAATTAAACAGACATTATCTGACGACAGTATGTAAACTGTAAAGGCGCTATTAACTTACCTTAAGATTATTTCCAGTTTTTTTTTTTTTAAAGTCTTAATATCTTAACATTTAACGTACCCTAACGTTGATGGGATAGTTCTTAATTTTAAAGCAATCTAATGTACTAAAACCAAATGTAGATTCCAAAGATTTATCTTACGCTAGATGTTTATTTGAACACACGCTAATTATCTGTGACATTGTATTATGAACTGCCTAAATAAGGACCCAATAAATTCTCTGTAAAAATTCAAAACTAAATGCCTCGATTTACCTTTTATTCGATAAAACTAAATCTGCAACATTTCATAAAACTTCATATCGTAAAACTGTATACTGTGAATTGTTCACAACTTTATTTTAAGAAATTACCTCAAATATCACCTTAAATAAAACCTACGAAAAGTTTTTTTTTAAACCTCAAATGCACTAGTTAAGGCATTACTTTTCGTTTTTAATCGAATAGCAATAAGGCTGTCTTTGTGTAGCAATTAATTGCTATTTGTCAAGGGTTATAGCCTAAAAAACTAACGCAGGTAGTTTAAGAAATTAATGCGGGTAGTCAAGAAACTAACGCGGGTAGTTAAGAAACTAATTTGAAAGTAATTCGCATACTGTTTTTGTTCTGATACACGGACAAGTGAATGTTTATTGTTTACGTTCGATTGAAGGATCTGGATGCAGTGTACCAATTAATGTGCTTTCTTTGTTATTGTTAGCTCACAAAATAACAAACATTAAAGCAATTCGTTACTTAATTTATCTTGATGGCAGTGCTTACGCCACAAAGTATTTTTTAAAATTACGTGAATTACCTACTAATGTAAACCCGTCCCTGAATAAGTGAAATAGGTACTGTTAATTTATCACTGCGTAAATAAGTTGAGTTAAATGTAATGCAATAAGATTAAACTATACACTGGTCTTGTAGGTTACAACTTTTAACAAAATCTGTAATCATTACATTCGGTACAGCCTGTAAATTAGCGCTGTTTTTGTGCAGCATTTTGCCGAGGCTGTGACCATTTTCCTCAATTAATTTTAAAATAAATTTTGTAACTAATGTTTTTGGCAATAAATTTCTTTTTCTTTCGAATAAGTTGCTTGAAGTTACTACATTTTGAAAACCTACTTTCCTTATCTTACTGTACACTCAAAGTGGAATGTTATCTACTGACCGGTTTTGTATGAGATTGAAGGATAGTTGCACGACACGTCGACACGTCGCTCTGGTTCCGGTGATCTCAGGCTCGACGTGTTGATGGTAGTGATGGTAGCGCGACGCCCGGCGTGGTATTGCGGTGCCTGGCGTGGATGTGCAACACCTGGCGTGGTGTCGCGGAGCCCAGCTTGGTGCCGCGGCGCTCAGTATGGATGCGTAATGCACCACATGGCGCAACGCATGACGCTCGACGCATGATGCTCGACGCTCGACGCATGATGCTCGAAGCCGGATGCTCGACGCGATGGCACGGTGCACGACATGACACGGCGCTGCTCTCGATGATACGATGATGCTCGCTTCCGACTTCTTGCTGTTCCCGTTGAAACTGGATCGAAGTGCCACGTGGTTGCGGCGCTTTGACTTTTTATCAGGTTATCGTATATCGTATCGAGGTTATCGTCACGTGTTTTCTCATTTGCTCGATTTGATCCCAATTCTGATGTCGGAGCAAGATGTAGATTGTGAATCTATTTTCAAGCTGTGGGCGTTGCGTTGGGTAATCGAGCAAAGAAACACCTCAAACTCAATCATTTCTTTATTTACCACCGATTCGGAAAGCAGTATCTACAGAGAAGAACCGGCAAGAAACTCTATAGTTGCTCTTTTTAATCATGTCAGTTTTACAATACAGTCATTTTAATACAATCACTTTAAATACAATCACTTTTAATAACCGTTACGTTACACATTTAAATTAAACACTAGCAAAGAAAAGGTTAACAGTTCCTAGTAGTGGAAGATCCGAACTCTTCGATGTTCGAATGTGAAGTGCCGTCCCGAGGGCGAGCCTTCACGGGCTCGACCCGGTACAAGCATGAAGTAAGCCGCCAACTTCACTGTGCTGCCACCTCCCGGAACTCGTGCTTAGAGTCGTTTTACATCCGCGCTATTGACCGTCTCCGACACGGCCATCCTGCGCTGAACACGTCCTCGTGTTTGTGGGTGCTGTAACACAGAAAACATCTCGCACAGTACATGCTCTTCGGCCAATCCTGACAAATTTTTACAATTAAACTCGGATATTTAATTTTTAGGCTTTTAAACCACAAAACTGAAAAAAACTAAATCCTTAAGATCACTTAGTTGTCCGTACGTCTATCAGTCTATCTATCAAGACCTTTGAAATTCATATCGCATACCATCGTCCCGTTAAGCTTTGAAAAGTTATAACAGTCGATCAAAAGATAGTAGTTTTCGACATTCGCAGGGGACACGAGGAATCAATACCTTCAGGATATTTCTTGTGAACACAGAATCATGAAATTTGTACAAGAAACGTCCTATAGCAAAGAATCTCATAATACAAAATTTAAGTTCATATGAAAACAGGTTTTTTTCTTAATTTGAATACCTTAAAATAATTTCCAACTTCAACCCTTTGAAATTAACCATTTTGATTAAAGTAATGAAACATTGAATCCTGATCATTTCGATTAAATTTATGAACTACTAACTACTAAAAGAAAATAACGCTTAAGCAACCAAATACCACTTTCACTGCTATTGTCATCAGCAGATCATTATTAAAGTATCACAAAAAAACTAGAGCATGAATCTTATCCGAGTCCTGTGGCTTTTCACTAAGCCCATCATCACGCACGCATTCCACCGAATGCCAACTCTGGCTTTTCACTAAGCCCAACATCACACACGCATTCCACCGAATACCAACTCTGGCTTTTCACTAAGCCCAACAACACACACGCATTCCTCCGAATGCAAACTCTGGCTTTTCACTAAGCCCAACAACACACACGCATTCCTCCGAATGCAAACTCTGGCTTTTCACTAAGCCCCACAACAAACCTCATGTTTGTTCCACACGCATTCCTCCGAATGCCGAGTCCCACGGACTCCCATATTCCAATGGTCTCTACAAGACCCAACCTCCGCCAGCGTCACCCGCGCACCGCGTATCCACGGTTTACTATAAGCAGCTATCTGTACTCCTAATAGCAGACGCCGGTTTCAAACGGACTACGGTAATACCGCGTATCCACGGTTCACTATAAGCAGCCATAGCTCCTAATAGCAGACACCGATTTCAACGGACTACGGCTACGAAATGACTACTGGCACTCTCTGACCAAACGAACTAAGATTCATCGCTACCACTCAACTCAAACTCAAATTTCAAACACTAACCAACTTCAAGTGGTACTTGGCCCTCAGGCATCCTCAATATATTAACAAGGTGAAGTTACCCGAACATAGTATAAACAAAATCTGTCTTTTCAAAGTGATTATTGGTGTTTACAGGATTCAATAGCTCAACAGTAAAAAAAAGTGAAACCTGAACTGAACTATTACTCATCCAACAGAATCAATATTCTTAATCGTTTTTCATTTTAATAAACTCAAGTTATCTCCTATACAGCCATACCGACAATCATGCGTCCTCGTACGCCATTTCTCACACTACATTACTACGGTAATTCATCTCGGGATACCAAAATAGCTACTATCCTGCCTCGGCCCACACTGACCTTACAGGGTTACCATACTGCCCTAGTCCTCCTGACCGGTCAGAACACATCTACTATCCTGGACTTCATGCCAGATAGAACACCACAATCCTTCGACGAACTACATTACCATCACAATATTATTTCACGCAACACACATTTACTTCACAACGTACGAGACAACACAACCATCAGTATGCTACAACTATACTCCACTACAACTCTACTGAATTATACCTCCCAAGTCTATCATAGTGATAGCCTGTGCAGCTTGCTCAAATTTTAACAGCAGTTTTATTTTGTTGTTATGATCATTGACAAACAAATGTGACAACAGCACAAAAATAACATCTTAAAAAGTTTAAAACGAATAATTCGTAACTGAACCGCAGAAAACACTCAAAGTGGTGAAAGCTTATTCTCAACTGAATATTTACCAACTTGAATTTAAAGTAATCATGTGATAACATATCTGCCTACAAAAAAATCGCGAGAAACCCTTCAAATTTTTTTTTATCGGCAAATTTGAAAACTCAACTTAAAACAATTATTAAGTGTAGGCTTAAACTCATCTGTGAATCTAATATCGAACGGCAATAGGGCTGAGCTAAATTTTAGTTTCAACGTAATAAGAATGAACTGCTCAACAACTACTGTACAACTACCTAATTGATGTATTCAGTTGATGTCAAACTGCAGCTAGTCACAAAAACTATTATCAAGAAATTACATTAAAGGCACACAATGTAAATCGATTAGGTACTATCGAATACTCCACGTTTAGGACTTATTTGAAGCTAAAAACCAAAAAAAATGTGTGCGTGTGCTACGCGTACGTGTACACACGTAAGAAATGAAACTTCTTTTTGACCTTATTTTTTCAAAAAATAATTTACAATATGCAACTTTACAGAAATATATCAAATCACGCGTGATAGGGATAAGAAAAAAAATGTATGCGTGTACTAGAGTACACACGTAAGAAGTGAAACTTCTTTATGACCTTAAAAATGTCACGAGTATGGCGTAACGCAAAAATGTCACGCGTACGGCGTAACGCAAAAATGTCACGCTTACGGCGTAACGCAAAAATGTTACACTAAATTTTTGTCCAACCCCGATAAAGAAGTTTCACTTCAAAAACTTTCAGAAAACCTGGATGGGTTTTTCTTTTCTCTATTCAATTAAACAGACATTATCTGACGACAGTATGTAAACTGTAAAGGCGCTATTAACCTTAAGATTATTTCCAGTTTTTTTTTTTTTAAAGTCTTAATATCTTAACATTTAACGTACCCTAACGTTGATGGGATAGTTCTTAATTTTAAAGCAATCTAATGTACTAAAACCAAATGTAGATTCCAAAGATTTATCTTACGCTAGATGTTTATTTGAACACACGCTAATTATCTGTGACATTGTATTATGAACTGCCTAAATAAGGACCCAATAAATTCTCTGTAAAAATTCAAAACTAAATGCCTCGATTTACCTTTTATTCGATAAAACTAAATCTGCAACATTTCATAAAACTTCATATCGTAAAACTGTATACTGTGAATTGTTCACAACTTTATTTTAAGAAATTACCTCAAATATCACCTTAAATAAAACCTACGAAAAGTTTTTTTTTAAACCTCAAATGCACTAGTTAAGGCATTACTTTTCGTTTTTAATCGAATAGCAATAAGGCTGTCTTTGTGTAGCAATTAATTGCTATTTGTCAAGCGGTTCATTTTTGTTATTTAAACTAGTTAAAAAACAGTTTAAAAAAGTTCTGTCTTGGACGTCCGTGTGTCTGTATGTGCGGATCCTTTTTCTTGTTAGCACGATAGCGACCGAAATACTTTACTAATCGAGTCTTTTTTTTTCTCTTACGCTTGAGTATGCTCAGGAATAGAACCCTTTCATTTTTCAGGGTCTGATTCGATGTGGTTTAATTGTTATTAAATAAACAAAAATAATAATTAATAAATAATTTGGAAAATCCAAAAGTGCACGCCTCATAATTTTTTTTAATAAATATTTATTAATTATTATTTTTGTTTATTTAATAACAATTAAACCACATCGAATCAGACCCTGAAAAATGAAAGGGTTCTATTCCTGAGCATACTCAAGCGAAAGAGAAAAAAAAAGACTCGATTAGTAAAGTATTTCGGTCGCTATCGTGTTAACAAGAAAAAGGATCCGCACATACAGACACACGGACGTCCAAGACAGAACTTTTTTAAACTGTTTTTTAACTAGTTTAAATAACAAAAATGACATCAAAAATATCATGAACGTTAAAAATAGTGTTTTTTCTTAATATGTGTGTGTATGTATTATCTTACAAGTGCAATGTATGATACATAAAGACATTTTAAGTTTGAAAAATCAGATGTTTTGCGCGAAGTGACAGTAGTACCCACCTCAACGCTTCGCTTATGAGGCGTGCAATATTTATTAAAAAAAAATTATGAGGCGTGCACTTTTGGATTTTCCAAATTATTTGAAAATTTCATCATCTGTTGTTTTACAGTATTTTTCTATGAAAATATTATGTGCAGTTTACAATAAAAACTACGTATATCGAAACAATACAGCTTTGTCTGAATATTAAAATATTATGTTCTCAGTTCAATTACATTATTACTATTTTCGTACATTTCGATATCAGTTGAAAATATTGTATCATATAAAATTTTTGGTATAACAAGGTAATGCGCTTTCGTGTTTTAACTACATAATTAGTTCAATATTAATTTAGCCGTAAAATACGTTATTTTGTTATTAATTTGAATAATATTATTGTAAGGAATCTAATTCAGTGTTAGATTTTCAAAATTAGATTAAGGATAATTTGTAATAATTGAAATAAATATTTTTGGATGTACATACTGGTATTTTTATTTTATTCCCCTGTGCTCATATTATGTCATGAAACCTTTCAGTAGATACATGGACGAAATCGCAGCCAGCGCCCAGCAGCAATTAGCTATAACATACCTATAGGTATTAGGTAAGGTAATAAATAATAGCTCTATAGTTAATACGCACCTTGATACTTACCGTAGAGTTGTTTGATGTTGAATCCGTAATAAATAAAATTAACACAATACATAATTGAATGTTACTTTTGATACACAATACACACTACTTACTCAGAGGGAAATAAACGCTACCTACTATTTTATTCTATGCACGTTCTATGCATTCTATTATTTATATATAATATAATTAAATTTCGATCGATGTATCTCACAATAATTATTCTAAGTGTCATAATTTTTAAGAAATAACGATTTCCGTGTTTTTTGCCATTTACTCGAAACTCACTTCGTGGGCTTAACGGCTTTCTAGTTAAAGGACGGCAGAATAGTTAATACGCAAAACGCAATACGCAGTTGATACGTATTTAATACCAATACTCAATGATTGTCTCCTGCTAACCTGTACAGACTAGACTCATTGTGGTGACTGGTGAAACATTGTATAGCATTAACAACATAGTACTGTATTATTGAAAGATCGATTAAAGGTTTATTTTACAATCTACGACTTTCATTATACATGGGTAACAAAACCCCATAACATATTCGGTTTTACTCCGGACAACATCTTCAGCCACCCAATCCCTTTGCTTGAAGTCCAAATCCAGCGGAGGACAATAATCGTCATTTACTAAAATTGAAGGTTTTTCGTCCTAGTATAAAAGTTGTCTGGATCCCATTTTATACTCAATCTATAGTATAATACTATAGATATCATGTGAAACGTGACTTGGAAAAAAATCATTCAAATAAATCACAAAATAAAAATTTGAAACAATTTTAAAAGTTACGAAAAGCCCAATTATACGTCAAAATGACGCACAACATCCTCTTTACAACCAAATGGCGGAATTTACATGGATGAGCCAACTATGTACTGCTAGGTCTCGACGGCTAATAAGTTGGTTCTGGATTTTGCAGCGATTCGATGGTAAATATAGAAGAGTTCATACGTCAAATTTACGTAGATTGGACTTCTAGGGTTAAATGCATAAATACCTAAATGATGTTTTGTTTTTATTATCTAATAACGATAAAAAAACCCGTTGATTTCATTCGTTTTTCAAGCTACGTGCATAGTTTTTCCACTAAAAAGCCTCAATTGAGTCATAAAGTACACAAATTTCAAGCATAATAAGTCACATCATTTCTATAAAACCAAAACTGGCAATAATATAAGTCGTGTTGTGCGATTATGAACATAGTGCATAAGGGCATAAGTCGTTATATTGCAAAGAGTAAAAAAAAAATTATGTGAATACATTGAGTTATTCCATGAAGTACTCGTTCATAAGGCCACAACTACAAAAAAACACGAAAAAAGTATATTTCTGGGGTTGTTACAACATGTGTTCATATGTAAAAATATAGTCTAACATCATAATTCGCACGCTGAGAACGAAAGTGACCTAATACGAAATTCGTGTTTTTTGGGAATCATCAAAAAAGTGTTCGTAATTTACAGAACTATTTACAAATCATGTCATAATTTGTTCGAATGCAAAGTTATATAAGATATTAAAGTCTGATATCATTTTAGAGGATATTATCCACCCATACAATCCATAAAAAATAAATTAAATTAAATTTAAATATTTTTTATCTTTTTTTAAAAATTACCATTAGATATTGCGTCACTTTAGTACAGAAAATTTGTAACTCATCTTTGACTAGTTTGGGAATGAGTCACTTTAGTATTTTTGTTCTATGCATGCATTTGGACGTAACCTGAATTATGTCAACTTAGTATTAAAATATTAATGGGAAGTAGTCTAATGAAACCAAATGTTAACTAAGAAATTATATTTATTGTTTGTTTCAAGACTCATTTTTACTATTTACTTAATACCTATGGGCAATCAACTCTAATATTGGTATTATTAATCAACAAAAAATTATACTTCAGTATAATTAATTAAAAAAAGTAATACAAAAGTGCAGTTTTAGTTAGGAACTAGCGGTCCGCCCCGGCTCCGCCCGTGGTACATATTTCACAATAAAAGGTAGTCTATGTTCTTTCTCAATGTCTAAAGATTATCTGTGCCAAATTTCATCAAAATCGGTTCAGTAGTTTATGCGTGAAAACCATACATACATACAAACCTTTCCTCTTTATAATATTACTAGCTTACCGCCCGCGGCTTCGCCTACTTTGTTTCAAACCTAATAAATTATACACTAAAACCTTCCTATTTAATCACTCTATGAATTAAAAAAAACCGCATCAAAATCCGTTCCGTAGTTTTAAAGATTTAAGCATACAAAGGGACATAGGAACAGAAAAAGCGACTTTGTTTTATACTATGTAGTGTAGATTTATTTCGCACCTCTTAAAGTGAAAGTTTATCTAAAAATTTTGGCTCAGAGCAGATAGATAAATAGCGAACAAAACGCAAGTAAGATCCTGGGAAGTACTAAGTAAAATTCTACTAACAGCTGCGAGTGAAAATCTAGGTAATGAGATACGATGCAGAAACAAGTGGCCGAATGCCAAAAGGTTACTAACGAAAAGAATGAAGCATACCTATCGTTACAGCAGACTTACACTTGCAGACGAGAGAGAGCATAAAGCGCGACGAAGGAAAAAAAATAACTACACAAGAGAAAGAAGAAGAAATGTGTTGATGTCAACTAACTTGAAGAGATTGCTAAAAGTTTCTCAACGAAGGACTCGAGAAACTTTTACAGCCAAACTAATAGAGGTAGGAAAGATTTCAAACCTAGAACCTCAGCTTGTAAAAGTAAAGATAGTGAGCTACTAAATAGTAAGAACGATATTATTAAAAGATGGAATTAGTACTTCCAAGAACTGCTAAATAGCACAGAAACTGCTGAAACACCTTCTGCCATACAAAATTATACTAACATCCCAGATATCTCACTGCCTACAAATAGACGAAGTTAGATTGGCCATTAGGAAACTCAAAAATCATAAGCCACCAGGAACTGATTACATCTCTGTGGAATTGCTTAAATATGCTGAAACTAGCTTTAAGGAGAAATTTTATGAGCTGATAGTCCAGGTGTAGTAGTCTGAAACGACGCCCTGTTAACTTTTCTTTATTCTTTCTAAAAGCACATTGCCTTACACATTGCATAGGTACATGAACCACAGACTAAGTACAGGGTTGCCACAACAATGACATAAGAAAAATAATTATAGTTAAGTTTTTCTAATATAATCTAATACGCCCGATGAGTGGAACATCGCAGTAACATAGGGTATATATTACAGCGGTGTGTACAGCACAAGAAAGGTGACATATTTGATTGCCAGAATTATCACGGTATATCTCTTTTAAACACGGCATATAAAATCTTCGCCTATGTCCTTTTCAATAGAATATCTCCATACACAGAAGACAAACTAGGCGACTACCAGTACGCTTGGGGCCCTAACCGTTCGACTACTGATCAGATTTTAAAACACTTGAGTTCAATGTCATAACACACCATATTATTTTCGTGAATTTTAAGGCTGCATACGACAATGTTCACCGAAATTTCCTGTACCAAGCGTTGACTGAGATCGGCATTCCACCACAATTGGTGTCGTCACTTACAGCAATGACGTTAAAAAAATAAAAAAGCGTCGTTCGGATCCATTCAGTATCTTGCAACCTTTTAGGGCAATGGAAGGCCTTAGGCAGGGTGATGCGCTCTCCAGCCTTCTGATTAACATAGCCTTAGAAAAATGCATCCGAGATTCCAGAAATTGAGACATCGGGCACTTTATTTTTCGAATAGATACAAATACTGAGATACGCGGATGATATAGACCTGGATCGGGAGGACGCTACCAGCAGTGATCCTCTACTGCTGTTAACGCATATATTACTATAGACCAAACTGCCCAAAAGCTCGGTCTACAAGTCAAGTTCGTGGCTGTACGTGACTTTGTGTACCTGGCATAATTAATAACAAACCAGAACGAAATATCTGCAGAAATATTTAAACGAATTATGGCTGATTCGGCCTTCTAAGATATTTTTGATCGAAACTGCTATGCCGAAACATAAAGGTACTGCTATAAAAGACCCTACTAAGACCAGTACTAACATACGGGTCCGAAAGTTGGGTCCTGAGCAAAAAAATGAGGATTGCCTGCTGGTGTTCTAGCGAAAAATCCTCAGACGGATTTTCGGTGCTGTGCTGGAAAATAGACATTGGAGAACGCGGTATAACCATGAGCTTTATGAAATGTACGAGGAGCCGAATGTCTTATAGACCATAAAACTAGGCCGTTTACGCTGGGCCGGATACGAGGCACGTATGGACGACAAGAAGGCACCTCTGCGTCTTCTCTATGGAAAACCAGATGGGCCGAAGCTCCGATGGTTGGATGGCATCTAATGATTGCTGTGAAAATCTGGAGAACTCAGACAAAGGACCGAGAGATCTGGAAGAAAATACTGGACCAGGCCAAGGCCCACTAGCAGCTGTAGAGCCTCAGATGATGATGATCACTCAGCGAGGAAACTCTTGTATTTCATGATAACTTTTTGGGTATGAATTTTTCGTTTTCTTTTTCATTTTCTTGAACCATTTGTAATATAAAATCATCTTTAATCTCTTCATAATAATGACCTAAACATAAATATTTAAACAAATTATTATTGAAACAATGACATAAACTTTAATACGCCATAAAATTAACTTATCAAAATATTATTAAAACGGCCTATTTATACATAATACACTTAAACAAAGAAAGCATTTAATAAAGTACAGGCATAACGAGAAATATGTCGTTACCTTTAGAATAGTTGATAATACAAAAATGACTTAATATGATTTAAGTCACAATTCAAAAACTGCATTTTAGTACAAAAGTGACCTAATACGAATAAAGGTCTTGTTAGGATTAGAACATTGACATAATATTTACTTACCTTTCGGTAAATAAACGCCGCAATCAGGATTAAATCACTTTAAAACTAAGAAATGTAATCACCGTGCCGACATAATACTAAAACGGTCACTATTTTAGCGGAGGGACGTTTAAAATACGCAAATTATAAAGAGACGCAACATACGTGTTTTTCGGTTTCTAGGTGACATAGGATAGTTTTTGATTTATTAAATGATAGAATACCTTATTCTGAGTCATTTTATGAGTATAACTCATTTTTGCAAAATTTTGAGTTAGGTCACTTTCGTTCTCAGCGTGCGAATTATCTTACACATACAAGCTTAAAATTTTGAATTAATAAAGATTTAGTATTGATATATAGTTTTTTGTCTCTCCTGAAAAGTGCTGTTTTTGAGTTATTCCCTTATTCACTGGAGGCACAGAATATATGGACGCCAATGTGAATTTGAATACATAAGTAATTACTTATTTCTTTATTTGAAAGAGTAAGGTGTGCAGATAGTATACCTACCAATAAATCACACAAATTTTTATATTATATAATATATTAACAATCCCAGATGAAAAGTTAATCAAATAAGAACCAAAAAGTAAATTAGATTTAGATACATTTATTTCAAAGGATTTACAATTCACTTCTAACGTTTTAGAATAATATTATAAACTTGTACACCTTGACAAAAAGTAAAAAATTGCGGGTGAGTTTATTTGAAAGAGTAGTAAAGAGTATTCCGATGTAAATGTCTCGTTAAATAGTACGTGGTTAGAATTCTGGAAGTAGGATCAGAAATTTAAAGGAAAATGGTATGGAAATATTCAAGAAGATTTACAGAGAAGACCTTGGTATGATGAGCTGGATGTAACTAGTCGTGAGTTTATCATCACAATCAACAGATTAAGATTTGGCCACAATAAACCAATAAATCACTTCACACCTTGCAAGACTGAACATAATTAATAGCAATATATGCACTTTCTGTAATGAGAAGATCGGCGATATGAAATTATTATGAACCATCAACCTTATTATTTTCTTTGTTTTCATAATCTTCAACAGTCAACTGTTAAAACCATGCCAAACGCCCAAACAGCCAAAATACGCAAGTCGCAACTTGTAGGTACGCAACATTGATTTGAATTTTGACGTCTATCAAATTTATCTTCGAAGAGAGGTAACCTGCTTAGAAAGTGAAACATCGATTATAGTGAATTAATCGATACTGACTAGAAACATGTGTCGCTCGAACTTGATACACATGTCAATTTTAAAATTCATCAAGCGAATCCCTTTTAAAGTAGTATACTTTCTTTCGTAAATTTAAGGAGCAAAAAAAGGGCAAGTATAATAGTTTGCTGGTTTAGTTCTTGCTATATCGCTATCCGTGCCTGCTTCTCGTGTTTACGGGTGAATTAAGTTTATCAATAGTCATAAATGCAATGCTATACAGAGGATATACTGCATTTAAAACATGACAAAGTCTGGTAAGCGAACTAAACTTTGCTAGTTTAGTTCTTGCTATATCGCTGTCCGTGGCTGCCTCGCGTGTTTACGGATGAATAAAGTAATGTCCTGTCTTCGCATCCACAGCTAACTGTCCTATACTGTCATAATCTTAACACAGATTCATTCGACATAGCTCCCCACGAGCTCAGTTCTTCATTTTTGCACTCGCACAACTGTGGACAACACAAGAGCAATGCCTCCATTGGTAGCAGTTACAATCAAGGGCTAGCAAGGCAGGCTAGCCATATTACGGATGTTGGAACAACCGACTATATTTAGGGCAATTTTCTTTGTACAGTGTAACGTTTAGACTGTCGTAGCATTCCTACGGAACAAAGATGGGATCAGATCTGCATCCTTAATGAAGTTTATCGAAAGGAGATACTTTCAGACGACGATAGTATTCAAAATCCACCATATTCCTGAACATAATAATGCATAGTTAAGCTTATAATCTCTCTTGCCATTATCCTGCAGCAGAATTCCTTGGCGATAATTTGTTCTCGTTAGAACGAGCGAGGTTGTTACGATAATATGAGAAATCCTGTCAGTTAGAGACCTGAACGACGCGATAGAGTACCGCTATTTCAGTAGTAGTAGCACCTAGAAGGGTGAAGGTATTCTGGAAAGCGGAACTGAAGGCCCGGTCGGCAGCACCAGCCACCTAATAGACAGTGTTCAGTGCTGCACCACTATAATCTGCAAAATGACTCTGACGGTATGAAAATGTACCTACCGTACACGAACGTACATTTTCAAAATATCAAATGATATAGTTGGAATAAAAATCCTATTTGCCTCCGTCTACCCAAAAGACATACGGAGTAGCTAGTAGTAGTTGGTTGAATTAGAATAAAGTACCTATAGTTAAAATCCTTTGTTACTGACTGGATAAATTTGGCTCTTTTCCTATCTGACGTTCATATAGCTGTTGACTGCCTAGTGTTATGCACAAACACAATTATTATAAATAAGTCAGCCCGAGGCTTTCGGTATATAAGTTCTGATGTAAATCATAATTATATTTTAAAACCGAATTGATTAAAAGTAACGTACTTGGCTGTAGTAATTGCAGTTTTGGGACACAGATAAGCTCCTTATCATTTTAGTCTCTTGAGTTCAGTATATTTGTTTCCAGTACAGAGTTTATGACCTATCAGTTTTAAATAAATAATTCATGCATTGTACTGAAAGTACTAGCCATGTTTAGATTATGATTGGTGGCGTTGGCTCTAAACATTAATAGATACCGCACGGTTTGGTTGGATGTTAAAAATCTGTATTATAATTAAAACCGTTTACCTGTTTTGATATTTTATTGCCTTATTCAAGGGGTGACCTTTTAAATTTATTTCTGACCCCAAAAGTAAGGACCAAGGTCTCTTCTTGTCCGGTTGGGTTAATACTGTGTGAGTTGAGACAGGTGGCAATTCTATGTTAAGATGGTTCAATTGTGCTTCTGCAGAGTTCTAATTGAATAAATAAAGGTTTGAGTTTGAGGTATTTTTGCCTCGTCGGGATCAGCTGTTGCTTCATTTTGTAAGTAACATCTAAATGCGTAATTGAAAGTCGTTACTGGCGCTTTCGCAGATTTACGCTAAAGATAGTGGAAATTGTAGTAACTTTAACTTTTCAAGCCCAAAAGGTTAACTAAGGTACACTTGAACCAATCTCATAAGTTCTAATACTTTTAATCATTATGATTAAAAAAATACTGTAAAACAACAGATGATGAAATTTTCAAAAAGAAAAAAAAATACAAATTTGCCGCGCAATCGACATTAATTGACAGTTTTTTTTTCAAATGGCAATTGACAGTTATTTCAAATGGCAACTCCTGATCCCAGATCATCGTAATTAGAATTCTTTTAATTCACGTCTACCCTCTTCAAGAGTATTTTTTTAAACACGATAATCTCATTTAATTGTTAAATCAAACAAAACTCTATTAATTAAATATGTCGCGCTTAAGTAATGAAGAATATTTTGAGGAGGAACCAAGTAAGTTGAGACAATATTTATTTTATCAAAATAGAAGCCTGTACTGCTATTAGTATTTTTTAACCTCTTATGGCTAATTTTGCTGGAGATAATGATGATGAACCGCTGCCCTACCTCAAATTCGACTAGCTACGGCCCTGTGATGAAGTCCACTTCTATGAGGGATATCATGTGCAAAAGATACTTGTAGTTTATGTTTGAACATAAACTATTCTTTATATATAAACTAGCTACCCGCCCCGGCTTCGCACGGGTGCAATGGCGGCCGGCCGGTACCGCCGCAAACGCTACGTCCCGCAATTTTTAAAGTAAATGACAAAAGAAAGTTATTGTGGGTTATCCATAAGAGATAGACATAATATATACCATCACGGACTTTTCTGTAGACCTTTTCAATACTTAGTACATTATTTTGATAAAACTCGTAGGGTTTAGCCTGCGTTTGCAATGTAGGTAAGAGGAAAAAATGTAATTATTTACGGCATCACATTAGAAACCTCAAAAATAACAGTATTTCTCCACTATTTAATTTAATTATTATACATATACACCTTCCTCTTGAATCACTCTATCTATTAAAAAAACCGCATCAAAATCCGTTGCGTAGTTTCAAAGATTTAAGCGTACAAAGGGACATAGGGACAGAGAAAGCGACTTTGTTTTATACTATGTAGTGATTCCAATGCGATCGGAAAAATAAAGAAAAGGTATAATAACTAAATCATTGTTCATTTACTTTCAGGGTTATCTCCCTCATCAGAATCGCGAGAGCGACGCAGCAGTACTGACTCGAGTGAATCTTTACCAGAGCTAAATATTGAAGTGGTACCTAAAAGAAAAGATGACGATGACCCAGAAGAGTTTTATCAGGAGTTAGAGAAAAAAATGAAGGAAATTATATCGGCAGATCGAAGAGGGTGTGATGCCCCGAAATCTGATACTATTGACAAAGAATCAGTAGAATTAAATGCAGTAGAAAAACCCAGTAGTCCAGAGATATAATTATGATCTCCGAAGTTTATATATGTAATTATGATAATTTTACGGAATTTTAAAAGCATATAAGTAGTTTATTAAATGTTACTTCATTACATATACATAATTGTAAATAAATAGGTCACAATGGTTATTTTATTGGTATATAATTGTTTATTTAATTATTTAATAATTACCTGCTTATCCAGGAGGCTATTCGAGATAATAGCACGATGGATTATTAGTTGAATATCAACTTACCTAAACTTAATTAATTTTAAGTAATTTTATAAGTACCCTCGATAACAATACTTTTTGCAATATCACGCGACACTCCATCGTATCGCATTCAAAATTGGGAATCGGAGTGCGAGGATCTGTGGTTCATGACTGAGGTATTGTTAAATGGTAAGACAATTAAGTTAGCTATATAACGACTTATGCCCTTATGCACTATGTTCATAATCGCACAACACGACTTATATTATTGCCAGTTTTGGTTTTATAGAAATGATGTGACTTATTATGCTTGAAATTTGTGTACTTTATGACTCAATTGAGGCTTTTTAGTGGAAAAACTATGCACGTAGCTTGAAAAACGAATGAAATCAACGGGTTTTTTTATCGTTATTAGATAATAAAAACAAAACATCATTTAGGTATTTATGCATTTAACCCTAGAAGTCCAATCTACGTAAATTTGACGTATGAACTCTTCTATATTTACCATCGAATCGCTGCAAAATCCAGAACCAACTCATTAGCCGTCGAGACCTAGCAGTACATAGTTGGCTCATCCATGTAAATTCCGCCATTTGGTTGTAAAGAGGATGTTGTGCGTCATTTTGACGTATAATTGGGCTTTTCGTCACATTTTCGTCACAAGTATTTAAATACTTTTTTTTTATGCGACTATTATAGACTATAGTATTATTGTCTTGATTATTGTAGTTAGATAATTTTTTTGAAAAAAGATTAAAAACGAGTTATTTTTTAAAAACTTACCCAATTATAAGAAGAAAATATAAGTTTAACATTTTTTGTTGGCTTTTTTTAGATGATTCAATTATCGTTCTGTATTTATATAAACAAAGAGTATAATATCATTAAATGCACTTTATGTGTTAACTGTATTTTTAATATCTATTGCAAAAAATAGTTAATTTCCATAGAAATATATTAGTATCCCAAGTTAACTGATAAATACCTTTTTTTAAAAATATAAAGATTTGTTGTTGCAGATTTATTGAAAAAAACGATTTAAAAATAATAAGGAATAGTGTGTGTTGTTTCCGTGCAGTATTCAATTAATAGACCAATAGCAACACGGCATTAATGCCAAACTGTCTCATGTCGTCACTTGAACCAATGACACTAAAAGAGTTGTTCCTTTATGCTCATGAAACTGTATATAATATTATGTAGTATTTAATAAACTATAATATTATGCTTTTAAAAATATACGTGTTTGTGAAAAAGTAAATTCTAGCCTATGTTCAAATAAAAATAGTAGGTAGCGTTTATTTCCCTCTGAGTAAGTAGTGTGTATTGTGTATCAAAAGTAACATTCAATTATGTATTGTGTTAATTTTATTTATTACGGATTCAACATCAAACAACTCTACGGTAAGTATCAAGGTGCGTATTAACTATAGAGCTATTATTTATTACCTTACCTAATACCTATAGGTATGTTATAGCTAATTGCTGCTGGGCGCTGGCTGCGATTTCGTCCATGTATCTACTGAAAGGTTTCATGACATAATATGAGCACAGGGGAATAAAATAAAAATACCAGTATGTACATCCAAAAATATTTATTTCAATTATTACAAATTATCCTTAATCTAATTTTGAAAATCTAACACTGAATTAGATTCCTTACAATAATATTATTCAAATTAATAACAAAATAACGTATTTTACGGCTAAATTAATATTGAACTAATTATGTAGTTAAAACACGAAAGCGCATTACCTTGTTATACCAGCTGCATTAACCAAAAATTTTATATGATACAATATTTTCAACTGATATCGAAATGTACGAAAATAGTAATAATGTAATTGAACTGAGAACATAATATTTTAATATTCAGACAAAGCTGTATTGTTTCGATATACGTAGTTTTTATTGTAAACTGCACATATTTTCATAGAAAAATACTGTAAAACAACAGATGATGAAATTTTCAAAAAGAAAAAAAAAATACAAATTTGCCGCGCAATTGACATTAATTGACAGTTTTAAAAGTTTGTACCTATAGGTAATATTAATAGAAATAATTATCGAGATTTAAATGGCTCTACACGAGATTTATTTTGTTTTTTTTATTACTATACTTCATAAAGACACAATTAACTCGTACCTACTCGTAATACGATACCTTGGAGTTGGAGCGAAAATATTGTTTGTAATAATTTGGCTAGGTAACTAATTATTGAAATGAAAATAATAATTAGAAAAATGCATTGTGAAACCGTTTTAAGCAAAAAACGTTTCGATAAACGAATTATGTTTTTGAATGAAATACAAATTATTGCATGCTTTTAAAATACAAGACTTAACTATCTACTAATGAAAGTTTTCATGCATTTTGTTCGAAACACGGTAGGTCAGCCGTGTTTTGTTACTTTAAAAGTGACATTCGAAAATGAAACAACGATTTACGGAAAAGCACAGATAGAAACGCGTTTAATCGAGATTGGGTATCTAATATTAAGATAATTGGAATACTTAATGAAAATAGGAATTGTAGAGTCAGTAATAATTCAGATTAGTTTATTGATATCATATTAGATACTTACTTAGTTCGAGTGAACGCGTTTTTACAATTCGTTCTATACAAAGTATGTTTTTAACTAAATTTTCGAATTTCATCGTGTATTTTACAATAATTTTGAATGATTTGAATGCGAAATGTACTAATATATGATCAAACGAACTTCAGAGTGAAGTTTGATCATTATTATATGAATCGTTTCATTCGAAGATATTATTTACTATGTAGTTCCCTTTTTCAATGCTAGCAACTACGCACGCCTTTAGATTTTATTTTTTATTAATTGTGGGTATTACGACCTGACAAGTATTTGCTCGCTTTGTACGATATTCGTTATTTTTAGAGTCTGTAATCTTACAAAACTTTGGGTTAGGGTGTGGTGGGTGTTAATATCTTCGAATGAAGCGATTCATATAATAATGATCGAACTTCACTCTGAAGTTCGTTTGATCATATATTATATTTCATCGCTTCATTCTTCAGATATTATTCACTATGTAGATGTTAAGAGATAAAAGTTTTGTAAGAATCATTTTGGGTGCAAGTTTAGAATAAAACATATATAGATATTATTAGTTTTATTTTGTATATTAACAAAAATATAATCAAACATTATTCTTGCAAAATTGATTCTGCAAATTCGTTTTCATTAACTACATTAAGTTTATAGAACCTTGCAAAGGTTTCGGAATGTTTAGTCCAGCCAGCAGTTTTACGTATATTATCAACGCATACACCACTAGCACAAGCAGTAGATGTTGAAGCGTGTCTTGTGCTATGTGAACTAAATATTGAAATGTTGACACCACTTTCCGATAACACGTTTTTGATCCAAAGACTGATTGTTTGAGTTGTGGCGGGTTTATTAGGTTTTTTAAAAGTTAGTATTAATCTATTGTCCTCCTCATTCCTCAAATGTTTTGTGACATTGATATAATCAGAAAGTGCAGTAGCGGGACAAATACTTATATTTTCTTTAAAGTATGGAAGTATAAGAAGGGGTTGATCTCTACCCGGAGCCGAAGTTTTTATCAAGTCTGTTATGAAAATCTTAGCTCCACTGTCTGAGAAATAAATATTATTAAGATTGATAAGGGATAAAGTTTGGACCCGCTGTGCTGTACACAGCGCAAGTAAAATTACTATTTTTTTAGTCAACTGCTCCAAATTAATGTTTATATTAGGAAACCAGCTTGAGATATGGTTCAAAACTAATTGTGGGTCCCAAGAATAATTATTGTATTTAGGATTACTGGGTTTCAATTTGAATGCTCCCTTTAGGAGTCGTTTTATGCATTCATCCGACCCGATATTATTTCCTAAGATTAAAGACAAGGCAGACCTGTGCGAGTTTAAAGTACCATATGAAGCCCCTTTGTTAAACTCATTTGTTAAAAACGATATAACTGTCGCTACTGTACTTTCAAAATTGGAAATATTTCTATCTAGACAAAATTGCCACCATAGTTTATAAGTTACGTTATATTGCTTCTTAGTGTTACTGGAAAGCGATGCCAACATTAGTTCGACAGCTTCCGATGGGATGTTTCTCCGTAAGAAGGCTTCGCGGAGAGCCTCGCTGCAGCCAGCGTAAGGTGTGAGTGCAGTGGGTGCGACAGGTGACTGAAATGAGAATGCGTTAGATTCGTATCTGCTTTAAACTTGGAATCCCTACCCTTTACGAGAAAGCTCTGCCAAATGACTTCTCATTTCTTTGCTTTTAGGGGGGGGGGGGGGGGCAATAAATGAAATGTACAGACTATACGGCTTTTAAAATATAAGTCTGGTAAGCGAACTAAATGTTCAATCTATAGTATAATACTATAGATATCATGTGAAACGTGACTTGGAAAAAAATCATTCAAATAAATCACAAAATAAAAATTTGAAACAATTTTAAAAGTTACGAAAAGCCCAATTATACGTCAAAATGACGCACAACATCCTCTTTACAACCAAATGGCGGAATTTACATGGATGAGCCAACTATGTACTGCTAGGTCTCGACGGCTAATGAGTTGATTCTGGATTTTGCAGCGATTCGATGGTAAATATAGAAGAGTTCATACGTCAAATTTACGTAGATTGGACTTCTAGGGTTAAATGCATAAATACCTAAATGATGTTTTGTTTTTATTATCTAATAACGATAAAAAAACCCGTTGATTTCATTCGTTTTTCAAGCTACGTGCATAGTTTTTCCACTAAAAAGCCTCAATTGAGTCATAAAGTACACAAATTTCAAGCATAATAAGTCACATCATTTCTATAAAACCAAAACTGGCAATAATATAAGTCGTGTTGTGCGATTATGAACATAGTGCATAAGGGCATAAGTCGTTATATTATATATAAATAGCTAACTTAATTGTCTTACCATTTAACAATACCTCAGTCATGACCCACAGATCCTCGCACTCCGATTCCCAATTTTGAATGCGATACGATGGAGTGTCGCGTGATATTGCAAAAAGTATTGTTATCGAGGGTACTTATAAAATTACTTACGTTTATCGAAACGTTTTTTGCTTAAAACGGTTTCACAATGCATTTTTCTAATTATTATTTTCATTTCAATAATTAGTTACCTAGCCAAATTATTACAAACAATATTTTCACTCCAACTCCAAGGTATCGTATTACGAGTAGGTACGAGTTAATTGTGTCTTTATGAAGTATAGTAATAAAAAAAAACAAAATAAATCTCGTGTAGAGCCATTTAAATCTCGATAATTATTTCTATTAATATTACCTATAGGTACAAACTTTTAGAACTGTCAATTAATGTCGATTGCGCGGCAAATTTGTATTTTTTTTTCTTTTTGAAAATTTCATCATCTGTTGTTTTACAGTATTTTTTTAATCATAATGATTAAAAGTATTAGAACTTATGAGATTGGTTCAAGTGTACCTTAGTTAACCTTTTGGGCTTGAAAAGTTAAAGTTACTACAATTTCCACTATCTTTAGCGTAAATCTGCGAAAGTGCCAGTAACGACTTTCAATTACGCATTTAGATGTTACTTACAAAATGAAGCAACAGCTGATCCCGACGAGGCAAAAATACCTCAAACTCAAACCTTTATTTATTCAATTAGAACTCTGCAGAAGCACAATTGAACCATCTTAACATAGAATTGCCACCTGTCTCAACTCACACAGTATTAACCCAACCGGACAAGAAGAGACCTTGGTCCTTACTTTTGGGGTCAGAAATAAATTTAAAAGGTCACCCCTTGAATAAGGCAATAAAATATCAAAACAGGTAAACGGTTTTAATTATAATACAGATTTTTAACATCCAACCAAACCGTGCGGTATCTATTAATGTTTAGAGCCAACGCCACCAATCATAATCTAAACATGGCTAGTACTTTCAGTACAATGCATGAATTATTTATTTAAAACTGATAGGTCATAAACTCTGTACTGGAAACAAATATACTGAACTCAAGAGACTAAAATGATAAGGAGCTTATCTGTGTCCCAAAACTGCAATTACTACAGCCAAGTACGTTACTTTTAATCAATTCGGTTTTAAAATATAATTATGATTTACATCAGAACTTATATACCGAAAGCCTCGGGCTGACTTATTTATAATAATTGTGTTTGTGCATAACACTAGGCAGTCAACAGCTATATGAACGTCAGATAGGAAAAGAGCCAAATTTATCCAGTCAGTAACAAAGGATTTTAACTATAGGTACTTTATTCTAATTCAACCAACTACTACTAGCTACTCCGTATGTCTTTTGGGTAGACGGAGGCAAATAGGATTTTTATTCCAACTATATCATTTGATATTTTGAAAATGTACGTTCGTGTACGGTAGGTACATTTTCATACCGTCAGAGTCATTTTGCAGATTATAGTGGTGCAGCACTGAACACTGTCTATTAGGTGGCTGGTGCTGCCGACCGGGCCTTCAGTTCCGCTTTCCAGAATACCTTCACCCTTCTAGGTGCTACTACTACTGAAATAGCGGTACTCTATCGCGTCGTTCAGGTCTCTAACTGACAGGATTTCTCATATTATCGTAACAACCTCGCTCGTTCTAACGAGAACAAATTATCGCCAAGGAATTCTGCTGCAGGATAATGGCAAGAGAGATTATAAGCTTAACTATGCATTATTATGTTCAGGAATATGGTGGATTTTGAATACTATCGTCGTCTGAAAGTATCTCCTTTCGATAAACTTCATTAAGGATGCAGATCTGATCCCATCTTTGTTCCGTAGGAATGCTACGACAGTCTAAACGTTACACTGTACAAAGAAAATTGCCCTAAATATAGTCGGTTGTTCCAACATCCGTAATATGGCTAGCCTGCCTTGCTAGCCCTTGATTGTAACTGCTACCAATGGAGGCATTGCTCTTGTGTTGTCCACAGTTGTGCGAGTGCAAAAATGAAGAACTGAGCTCGTGGGGAGCTATGTCGAATGAATCTGTGTTAAGATTATGACAGTATAGGACAGTTAGCTGTGGATGCGAAGACAGGACATTACTTTATTCATCCGTAAACACGCGAGGCAGCCACGGACAGCGATATAGCAAGAACTAAACTAGCAAAGTTTAGTTCGCTTACCAGACTTTGTCATGTTTTAAATGCAGTATATCCTCTGTATAGCATTGCATTTATGACTATTGATAAACTTAATTCACCCGTAAACACGAGAAGCAGGCACGGATAGCGATATAGCAAGAACTAAACCAGCAAAGTTTAGTTCGCTTACCAGACTTATATTTTAAAAGCCGTATAGTCTGTACATTTCATTTATTGCCCCCCCCCCCCCTAAAAGCAAAGAAATGAGAAGTCATTTGGCAGAGCTTTCTCGTAAAGGGTAGGGGTTCCAAGTTTAAAGCAGATACGAATCTAACGCATTCTCATTTCAGTCACCTGTCGCACCCACTGCACTCACACCTTACGCTGGCTGCAGCGAGGCTCTCCGCGAAGCCTTCTTACGGAGAAACATCCCATCGGAAGCTGTCGAACTAATGTTGGCATCACTTTCCAGTAACACTAAGAAGCAATATAACGTAACTTATAAACTATGGTGGCAATTTTGTCTAGATAGAAATATTTATATATTCCATATAAATATATTCCAATTTTGAAAGTACAGTAGCGACAGTTATATCGTTTTTAACAAATGAGTTTAACAAAGGGGCTTCATATGGTACTTTAAACTCGCACAGGTCTGCCTTGTCTTTAATCTTAGGAAATAATATCGGGTCGGATGAATGCATAAAACGACTCCTAAAGGGAGCATTCAAATTGAAACCCAGTAATCCTAAGTACAATAATTATTCTTGGGACCCACAATTAGTTTTGAACCATATCTCAAGCTGGTTTCCTAATATAAACATTAATTTGGAGCAGTTGACTAAAAAAATAGTAATTTTACTTGCGCTGTGTACAGCACAGCGGGTCCAAACTTTATCCCTTATCAATCTTAATAATATTTATTTCTCAGACAGTGGAGCTAAGATTTTCATAACAGACTTGATAAAAACTTCGGCTCCGGGTAGAGATCAACCCCTTCTTATACTTCCATACTTTAAAGAAAATATAAGTATTTGTCCCGCTACTGCACTTTCTGATTATATCAATGTCACAAAACATTTGAGGAATGAGGAGGACAATAGATTAATACTAACTTTTAAAAAACCTAATAAACCCGCCACAACTCAAACAATCAGTCTTTGGATCAAAAACGTGTTATCGGAAAGTGGTGTCAACATTTCAATATTTAGTTCACATAGCACAAGACACGCTTCAACATCTACTGCTTGTGCTAGTGGTGTATGCGTTGATAATATACGTAAAACTGCTGGCTGGACTAAACATTCCGAAACCTTTGCAAGGTTCTATAAACTTAATGTAGTTAATGAAAACGAATTTGCAGAATCAATTTTGCAAGAATAATGTTTGATTATATTTTTGTTAATATACAAAATAAAACTAATAATATCTATATATGTTTTATTCTAAACTTGCACCCAAAATGATTCTTACAAAACTTTTATCTCTTAACATCTACATAGTGAATAATATCTGAAGAATGAAGCGATGAAATATAATATATGATCAAACGAACTTCAGAGTGAAGTTCGATCATTATTATATGAATCGCTTCATTCGAAGATATTAACACCCACCACACCCTAACCCAAAGTTTTGTAAGATTACAGACTCTAAAAATAACGAATATCGTACAAAGCGAGCAAATACTTGTCAGGTCGTAATACCCACAATTAATAAAAAATAAAATCTAAAGGCGTGCGTAGTTGCTAGCATTGAAAAAGGGAACTACATAGTAAATAATATCTTCGAATGAAACGATTCATATAATAATGATCAAACTTCACTCTGAAGTTCGTTTGATCATATATTAGTACATTTCGCATTCAAATCATTCAAAATTATTGTAAAATACACGATGAAATTCGAAAATTTAGTTAAAAACATACTTTGTATAGAACGAATTGTAAAAACGCGTTCACTCGAACTAAGTAAGTATCTAATATGATATCAATAAACTAATCTGAATTATTACTGACTCTACAATTCCTATTTTCATTAAGTATTCCAATTATCTTAATATTAGATACCCAATCTCGATTAAACGCGTTTCTATCTGTGCTTTTCCGTAAATCGTTGTTTCATTTTCGAATGTCACTTTTAAAGTAACAAAACACGGCTGACCTACCGTGTTTCGAACAAAATGCATGAAAACTTTCATTAGTAGATAGTTAAGTCTTGTATTTTAAAAGCATGCAATAATTTGTATTTCATTCAAAAACATAATTCGTTTATCGAAACGTTTTTTGCTTAAAACGGTTTCACAATGCATTTTTCTAATTATTATTTTCATTTCAATAATTAGTTACCTAGCCAAATTATTACAAACAATATTTTCGCTCCAACTCCAAGGTATCGTATTACGAGTAGGTACGAGTTAATTGTGTCTTTATGAAGTATAGTAATAAAAAAAAACAAAATAAATCTCGTGTAGAGCCATTTAAATCTCGATAATTATTTCTATTAATATTACCTATAGGTACAAACTTTTAAAACTGTCAATTAATGTCAATTGCGCGGCAAATTTGTATTTTTTTTTTCTTTTTGAAAATTTCATCATCTGTTGTTTTACAGTATTTTTCTATGAAAATATGTGCAGTTTACAATAAAAACTACGTATATCGAAACAATACAGCTTTGTCTGAATATTAAAATATTATGTTCTCAGTTCAATTACATTATTACTATTTTCGTACATTTCGATATCAGTTGAAAATATTGTATCATATAAAATTTTTGGTTAATGCAGCTGGTATAACAAGGTAATGCGCTTTCGTGTTTTAACTACATAATTAGTTCAATATTAATTTAGCCGTAAAATACGTTATTTTGTTATTAATTTGAATAATATTATTGTAAGGAATCTAATTCAGTGTTAGATTTTCAAAATTAGATTAAGGATAATTTGTAATAATTGAAATAAATATTTTTGGATGTACATACTGGTATTTTTATTTTATTCCCCTGTGCTCATATTATGTCATGAAACCTTTCAGTAGATACATGGACGAAATCGCAGCCAGCGCCCAGCAGCAATTAGCTATAACATACCTATAGGTATTAGGTAAGGTAATAAATAATAGCTCTATAGTTAATACGCACCTTGATACTTACCGTAGAGTTGTTTGATGTTGAATCCGTAATAAATAAAATTAACACAATACATAATTGAATGTTACTTTTGATACACAATACACACTACTTACTCAGAGGGAAATAAACGCTACCTACTATTTTTATTTGAACATAGGCTAGAATTTACTTTTTCACAAACACGTATATTTTTAAAAGCATAATATTATAGTTTATTAAATACTACATAATATTATATACAGTTTCATGAGCATAAAGGAACAACTCTTTTAGTGTCATTGGTTCAAGTGACGACATGAGACAGTTTGGCATTAATGCCGTGTTGCTATTGGTCTATTAATTGAATACTGCACGGAAACAACACACACTATTCCTTATTATTTTTAAATCGTTTTTTTCAATAAATCTGCCACAAAAAATCTTTATATTTTTAAAAAAAGGTATTTATCAGTTAACTTGGGATACTAATATATTTCTATGGAAATTAACTATTTTTTGCAATAGATATTAAAAATACAGTTAACACATTAAGTGCATTTAATGATATTATACTCTTTGTTTATATAAATACAGAACGATAATTGAATCATCTAAAAAAAGCCAACAAAAAATGTTAAACTTATATTTTCTTCTTATAATTGGGTAAGTTTTTAAAAAATAACTCGTTTTTAATCTTTTTTCAAAAAAATTATCTAACTACAATAATCAAGACAATAATACTATAGTCTATAATAGTCGCATAAAAAAAAAGTATTTATAACCAGTCTTGACAATTTATGAGCGTTTTAGCCACTGTGCTTTGGTAATTTGCCTTTTTTATGGGAAAAAAATCCGCAATATCGATACTTCTTTGGTCCTGCATTTTCGTAAACATTTTATGGATACTCTGGTACCACATATTTTGAAAAAATTGGGCTATTGTCACGTAGAGTCTCTTCAAAGTGCGTGCCACAAGTCGTATTTGCATCCAAGGCACCTTCAAATCTGTGCTTAATTTTTTCATAAAATCTTTGCGGCTCATTGTATTTTATTTATTTATTTTTTTTATTTTTTATTGTGTGATAGGGAAGCGCTTGACCACGATCTCGCCTAATGGTAAGCTGAGATGTGGCCTATGATGGAGCGCGCTTCCCTAGAAGGAAGCATTAGCATTTATCTACATTATTTTGATATTATATGATATAGAAATTGTTAAAATTCTATATCATGCCGTAAAATATCGCCACTGACCACCTATAACTTTTCCTGTATTAACTGAACATACAGGAATATGGTTTTCGGGCTTCTCTTATCTCTTTGTATCCTCAATGTATACCACCATGACATTGTGGCGTTGCCACTTTTATTATCTATATTTTATTATCTGTGGCGTTCCGAAACGGAACGCACTTGATCGAATTTTAAATTGATTCGACGATAGTGAAAATGATTCACTAGGACAATAGTTAATACGCAAAACGCAATACGCAGTTGATACGTATTTAATACCAATACTCAATGATTGTCTCCTGCTAACCTGTACAGACTAGACTCATTGTGGTGACTGGTGAAACATTGTATAGCATTAACAACATAGTACTGTATTATTGAAAGATCGATTAAAGGTTTATTTTACAATCTACGACTTTCATTATACATGGGTAACAAAACCCCATAACATATTCGGTTTTACTCCGGACAACATCTTCAGCCACCCAATCCCTTTGCTTGAAGTCCAAATCCAGCGGAGGACAATAATCGTCATTTACTAAAATTGAAGGTTTTTCGTCCTAGTATAAAAGTTGTCTGGATCCCATTTTATACTCAATCTATAGTATAATACTATAGATATCATGTGAAACGTGACTTGGAAAAAAATCATTCAAATAAATCACAAAATAAAAATTTGAAACAATTTTAAAAGTTACGAAAAGCCCAATTATACGTCAAAATGACGCACAACATCCTCTTTACAACCAAATGGCGGAATTTACATGGATGAGCCAACTATGTACTGCTAGGTCTCGACGGCTAATGAGTTGATTCTGGATTTTGCAGCGATTCGATGGTAAATATAGAAGAGTTCATACGTCAAATTTACGTAGATTGGACTTCTAGGGTTAAATGCATAAATACCTAAATGATGTTTTGTTTTTATTATCTAATAACGATAAAAAAACCCGTTGATTTCATTCGTTTTTCAAGCTACGTGCATAGTTTTTCCACTAAAAAGCCTCAATTGAGTCATAAAGTACACAAATTTCAAGCATAATAAGTCACATCATTTCTATAAAACCAAAACTGGCAATAATATAAGTCGTGTTGTGCGATTATGAACATAGTGCATAAGGGCATAAGTCGTTATATTATATATAAATAGCTAACTTAATTGTCTTACCATTTAACAATACCTCAGTCATGACCCACAGATCCTCGCACTCCGATTCCCAATTTTGAATGCGATACGATGGAGTGTCGCGTGATATTGCAAAAAGTATTGTTATCGAGGGTACTTATAAAATTACTTACGTTTATCGAAACGTTTTTTGCTTAAAACGGTTTCACAATGCATTTTTCTAATTATTATTTTCATTTCAATAATTAGTTACCTAGCCAAATTATTACAAACAATATTTTCACTCCAACTCCAAGGTATCGTATTACGAGTAGGTACGAGTTAATTGTGTCTTTATGAAGTATAGTAATAAAAAAAAACAAAATAAATCTCGTGTAGAGCCATTTAAATCTCGATAATTATTTCTATTAATATTACCTATAGGTACAAACTTTTAGAACTGTCAATTAATGTCGATTGCGCGGCAAATTTGTATTTTTTTTTCTTTTTGAAAATTTCATCATCTGTTGTTTTACAGTATTTTTTTAATCATAATGATTAAAAGTATTAGAACTTATGAGATTGGTTCAAGTGTACCTTAGTTAACCTTTTGGGCTTGAAAAGTTAAAGTTACTACAATTTCCACTATCTTTAGCGTAAATCTGCGAAAGCGCCAGTAACGACTTTCAATTACGCATTTAGATGTTACTTACAAAATGAAGCAACAGCTGATCCCGACGAGGCAAAAATACCTCAAACTCAAACCTTTATTTATTCAATTAGAACTCTGCAGAAGCACAATTGAACCATCTTAACATAGAATTGCCACCTGTCTCAACTCACACAGTATTAACCCAACCGGACAAGAAGAGACCTTGGTCCTTACTTTTGGGGTCAGAAATAAATTTAAAAGGTCACCCCTTGAATAAGGCAATAAAATATCAAAACAGGTAAACGGTTTTAATTATAATACAGATTTTTAACATCCAACCAAACCGTGCGGTATCTATTAATGTTTAGAGCCAACGCCACCAATCATAATCTAAACATGGCTAGTACTTTCAGTACAATGCATGAATTATTTATTTAAAACTGATAGGTCATAAACTCTGTACTGGAAACAAATATACTGAACTCAAGAGACTAAAATGATAAGGAGCTTATCTGTGTCCCAAAACTGCAATTACTACAGCCAAGTACGTTACTTTTAATCAATTCGGTTTTAAAATATAATTATGATTTACATCAGAACTTATATACCGAAAGCCTCGGGCTGACTTATTTATAATAATTGTGTTTGTGCATAACACTAGGCAGTCAACAGCTATATGAACGTCAGATAGGAAAAGAGCCAAATTTATCCAGTCAGTAACAAAGGATTTTAACTATAGGTACTTTATTCTAATTCAACCAACTACTACTAGCTACTCCGTATGTCTTTTGGGTAGACGGAGGCAAATAGGATTTTTATTCCAACTATATCATTTGATATTTTGAAAATGTACGTTCGTGTACGGTAGGTACATTTTCATACCGTCAGAGTCATTTTGCAGATTATAGTGGTGCAGCACTGAACACTGTCTATTAGGTGGCTGGTGCTGCCGACCGGGCCTTCAGTTCCGCTTTCCAGAATACCTTCACCCTTCTAGGTGCTACTACTACTGAAATAGCGGTACTCTATCGCGTCGTTCAGGTCTCTAACTGACAGGATTTCTCATATTATCGTAACAACCTCGCTCGTTCTAACGAGAACAAATTATCGCCAAGGAATTCTGCTGCAGGATAATGGCAAGAGAGATTATAAGCTTAACTATGCATTATTATGTTCAGGAATATGGTGGATTTTGAATACTATCGTCGTCTGAAAGTATCTCCTTTCGATAAACTTCATTAAGGATGCAGATCTGATCCCATCTTTGTTCCGTAGGAATGCTACGACAGTCTAAACGTTACACTGTACAAAGAAAATTGCCCTAAATATAGTCGGTTGTTCCAACATCCGTAATATGGCTAGCCTGCCTTGCTAGCCCTTGATTGTAACTGCTACCAATGGAGGCATTGCTCTTGTGTTGTCCACAGTTGTGCGAGTGCAAAAATGAAGAACTGAGCTCGTGGGGAGCTATGTCGAATGAATCTGTGTTAAGATTATGACAGTATAGGACAGTTAGCTGTGGATGCGAAGACAGGACATTACTTTATTCATCCGTAAACACGCGAGGCAGCCACGGACAGCGATATAGCAAGAACTAAACTAGCAAAGTTTAGTTCGCTTACCAGACTTTGTCATGTTTTAAATGCAGTATATCCTCTGTATAGCATTGCATTTATGACTATTGATAAACTTAATTCACCCGTAAACACGAGAAGCAGGCACGGATAGCGATATAGCAAGAACTAAACCAGCAAAGTTTAGTTCGCTTACCAGACTTATATTTTAAAAGCCGTATAGTCTGTACATTTCATTTATTGCCCCCCCCCCCCCCTAAAAGCAAAGAAATGAGAAGTCATTTGGCAGAGCTTTCTCGTAAAGGGTAGGGGTTCCAAGTTTAAAGCAGATACGAATCTAACGCATTCTCATTTCAGTCACCTGTCGCACCCACTGCACTCACACCTTACGCTGGCTGCAGCGAGGCTCTCCGCGAAGCCTTCTTACGGAGAAACATCCCATCGGAAGCTGTCGAACTAATGTTGGCATCACTTTCCAGTAACACTAAGAAGCAATATAACGTAACTTATAAACTATGGTGGCAATTTTGTCTAGATAGAAATATTTATATATTCCATATAAATATATTCCAATTTTGAAAGTACAGTAGCGACAGTTATATCGTTTTTAACAAATGAGTTTAACAAAGGGGCTTCATATGGTACTTTAAACTCGCACAGGTCTGCCTTGTCTTTAATCTTAGGAAATAATATCGGGTCGGATGAATGCATAAAACGACTCCTAAAGGGAGCATTCAAATTGAAACCCAGTAATCCTAAATACAATAATTATTCTTGGGACCCACAATTAGTTTTGAACCATATCTCAAGCTGGTTTCCTAATATAAACATTAATTTGGAGCAGTTGACTAAAAAAATAGTAATTTTACTTGCGCTGTGTACAGCACAGCGGGTCCAAACTTTATCCCTTATCAATCTTAATAATATTTATTTCTCAGACAGTGGAGCTAAGATTTTCATAACAGACTTGATAAAAACTTCGGCTCCGGGTAGAGATCAACCCCTTCTTATACTTCCATACTTTAAAGAAAATATAAGTATTTGTCCCGCTACTGCACTTTCTGATTATATCAATGTCACAAAACATTTGAGGAATGAGGAGGACAATAGATTAATACTAACTTTTAAAAAACCTAATAAACCCGCCACAACTCAAACAATCAGTCTTTGGATCAAAAACGTGTTATCGGAAAGTGGTGTCAACATTTCAATATTTAGTTCACATAGCACAAGACACGCTTCAACATCTACTGCTTGTGCTAGTGGTGTATGCGTTGATAATATACGTAAAACTGCTGGCTGGACTAAACATTCCGAAACCTTTGCAAGGTTCTATAAACTTAATGTAGTTAATGAAAACGAATTTGCAGAATCAATTTTGCAAGAATAATGTTTGATTATATTTTTGTTAATATACAAAATAAAACTAATAATATCTATATATGTTTTATTCTAAACTTGCACCCAAAATGATTCTTACAAAACTTTTATCTCTTAACATCTACATAGTGAATAATATCTGAAGAATGAAGCGATGAAATATAATATATGATCAAACGAACTTCAGAGTGAAGTTCGATCATTATTATATGAATCGCTTCATTCGAAGATATTAACACCCACCACACCCTAACCCAAAGTTTTGTAAGATTACAGACTCTAAAAATAACGAATATCGTACAAAGCGAGCAAATACTTGTCAGGTCGTAATACCCACAATTAATAAAAAATAAAATCTAAAGGCGTGCGTAGTTGCTAGCATTGAAAAAGGGAACTACATAGTAAATAATATCTTCGAATGAAACGATTCATATAATAATGATCAAACTTCACTCTGAAGTTCGTTTGATCATATATTAGTACATTTCGCATTCAAATCATTCAAAATTATTGTAAAATACACGATGAAATTCGAAAATTTAGTTAAAAACATACTTTGTATAGAACGAATTGTAAAAACGCGTTCACTCGAACTAAGTAAGTATCTAATATGATATCAATAAACTAATCTGAATTATTACTGACTCTACAATTCCTATTTTCATTAAGTATTCCAATTATCTTAATATTAGATACACAATCTCGATTAAACGCGTTTCTATCTGTGCTTTTCCGTAAATCGTTGTTTCATTTTCGAATGTCACCTTTAAAGTAACAAAACACGGCTGACCTACCGTGTTTCGAACAAAATGCATGAAAACTTTCATTAGTAGATAGTTAAGTCTTGTATTTTAAAAGCATGCAATAATTTGTATTTCATTCAAAAACATAATTCGTTTATCGAAACGTTTTTTGCTTAAAACGGTTTCACAATGCATTTTTCTAATTATTATTTTCATTTCAATAATTAGTTACCTAGCCAAATTATTACAAACAATATTTTCGCTCCAACTCCAAGGTATCGTATTACGAGTAGGTACGAGTTAATTGTGTCTTTATGAAGTATAGTAATAAAAAAAACAAAATAAATCTCGTGTAGAGCCATTTAAATCTCGATAATTATTTCTATTAATATTACCTATAGGTACAAACTTTTAAAACTGTCAATTAATGTCAATTGCGCGGCAAATTTGTATTTTTTTTTTCTTTTTGAAAATTTCATCATCTGTTGTTTTACAGTATTTTTCTATGAAAATATGTGCAGTTTACAATAAAAACTACGTATATCGAAACAATACAGCTTTGTCTGAATATTAAAATATTATGTTCTCAGTTCAATTACATTATTACTATTTTCGTACATTTCGATATCAGTTGAAAATATTGTATCATATAAAATTTTTGGTTAATGCAGCTGGTATAACAAGGTAATGCGCTTTCGTGTTTTAACTACATAATTAGTTCAATATTAATTTAGCCGTAAAATACGTTATTTTGTTATTAATTTGAATAATATTATTGTAAGGAATCTAATTCAGTGTTAGATTTTCAAAATTAGTTTAAGGATAATTTGTAATAATTGAAATAAATATTTTTGGATGTACATACTGGTATTTTTATTTTATTCCCCTGTGCTCATATTATGTCATGAAACCTTTCAGTAGATACATGGACGAAATCGCAGCCAGCGCCCAGCAGCAATTAGCTATAACATACCTATAGGTATTAGGTAAGGTAATAAATAATAGCTCTATAGTTAATACGCACCTTGATACTTACCGTAGAGTTGTTTGATGTTGAATCCGTAATAAATAAAATTAACACAATACATAATTGAATGTTACTTTTGATACACAATACACACTACTTACTCAGAGGGAAATAAACGCTACCTACTATTTTTATTTGAACATAGGCTAGAATTTACTTTTTCACAAACACGTATATTTTTAAAAGCATAATATTATAGTTTATTAAATACTACATAATATTATATACAGTTTCATGAGCATAAAGGAACAACTCTTTTAGTGTCATTGGTTCAAGTGACGACATGAGACAGTTTGGCATTAATGCCGTGTTGCTATTGGTCTATTAATTGAATACTGCACGGAAACAACACACACTATTCCTTATTATTTTTAAATCGTTTTTTTCAATAAATCTGCCACAAAAAATCTTTATATTTTTAAAAAAAGGTATTTATCAGTTAACTTGGGATACTAATATATTTCTATGGAAATTAACTATTTTTTGCAATAGATATTAAAAATACAGTTAACACATTAAGTGCATTTAATGATATTATACTCTTTGTTTATATAAATACAGAACGATAATTGAATCATCTAAAAAAAGCCAACAAAAAATGTTAAACTTATATTTTCTTCTTATAATTGGGTAAGTTTTTAAAAAATAACTCGTTTTTAATCTTTTTTCAAAAAAATTATCTAACTACAATAATCAAGACAATAATACTATAGTCTATAATAGTCGCATAAAAAAAAAGTATTTATAACCAGTCTTGACAATTTATGAGCGTTTTAGCCACTGTGCTTTGGTAATTTGCCTTTTTTATGGGAAAAAAATCCGCAATATCGATACTTCTTTGGTCCTGCATTTTCGTAAACATTTTATGGATACTCTGGTACCACATATTTTGAAAAAATTGGGCTATTGTCACGTAGAGTCTCTTCAAAGTGCGTGCCACAAGTCGTATTTGCATCCAAGGCACCTTCAAATCTGTGCTTAATTTTTTCATAAAATCTTTGCGGCTCATTGTATTTTATTTATTTATTTTTTTTATTTTTTATTGTGTGATAGGGAAGCGCTTGACCACGATCTCGCCTAATGGTAAGCTGAGATGTGGCCTATGATGGAGCGCGCTTCCCTAGAAGGAAGCATTAGCATTTATCTACATTATTTTGATATTATATGATATAGAAATTGTTAAAATTCTATATCATGCCGTAAAATATCGCCACTGACCACCTATAACTTTTCCTGTATTAACTGAACATACAGGAATATGGTTTTCGGGCTTCTCTTATCTCTTTATAGTGCTTGTATCCTCAATGTATACCACCATGACATTGTGGCGTTGCCACTTTTATTATCTATATTTTATTATCTGTGGCGTTCCGAAACGGAACGCACTTGATCGAATTTTAAATTGATTCGACGATAGTGAAAATGATTCACTAGGACAATAGTTAATACGCAAAACGCAATACGCAGTTGATACGTATTTAATACCAATACTCAATGATTGTCTCCTGCTAACCTGTACAGACTAGACTCATTGTGGTGACTGGTGAAACATTGTATAGCATTAACAACATAGTACTGTATTATTGAAAGATCGATTAAAGGTTTATTTTACAATCTACGGCTTTCATTATACATGGGTAACAAAACCCCATAACATATTCGGTTTTACTCCGGACAACATCTTCAGCCACCCAATCCCTTTGCTTGAAGTCCAAATCCAGCGGAGGACAATAATCGTCATTTACTAAAATTGAAGGTTTTTCGTCCTAGTATAAAAGTTGTCTGGATCCCATTTTATACTCAATCTATAGTATAATACTATAGATATCATGTGAAACGTGACTTGGAAAAAAATCATTCAAATAAATCACAAAATAAAAATTTGAAACAATTTTAAAAGTTACGAAAAGCCCAATTATACGTCAAAATGACGCACAACATCCTCTTTACAACCAAATGGCGGAATTTACATGGATGAGCCAACTATGTACTGCTAGGTCTCGACGGCTAATGAGTTGGTTCTGGATTTTGCAGCGATTCGATGGTAAATATAGAAGAGTTCATACGTCAAATTTACGTAGATTGGACTTCTAGGGTTAAATGCATAAATACCTAAATGATGTTTTGTTTTTATTATCTAATAACGATAAAAAAAAACCCGTTGATTTCATTCGTTTTTCAAGCTACGTGCATAGTTTTTCCACTAAAAAGCCTCAATTGAGTCATAAAGTACACAAATTTCAAGCATAATAAGTCACATCATTTCTATAAAACCAAAACTGGCAATAATATAAGTCGTGTTGTGCGATTATGAACATAGTGCATAAGGGCATAAGTCGTTATATAGCTAACTTAATTGTCTTACCATTTAACAATACCTCAGTCATGAACCACAGATCCTCGCACTCCGATTCCCAATTTTGAATGCGATACGATGGAGTGTCGCGTGATATTGCAAAAAGTATTGTTATCGAGGGTACTTATAAAATTACTTAAAATTAATTAAGTTTAGGTAAGTTGATATTCAACTAATAATCCATCGTGCTATTATCTCGAATAGCCTCCTGGATAAGCAGGTAATTATTAAATAATTAAATAAACAATTATATACCAATAAAATAACCATTGTGACCTATTTATTTACAATTATGTATATGTAATGAAGTAACATTTAATAAACTACTTATATGCTTTTAAAATTCCGTAAAATTATCATAATTACATATATAAACTTCGGAGATCATAATTATATCTCTGGACTACTGGGTTTTTCTACTGCATTTAATTCTACTGATTCTTTGTCAATAGTATCAGATTTCGGGGCATCACACCCTCTTCGATCTGCCGATATAATTTCCTTCATTTTTTTCTCTAACTCCTGATAAAACTCTTCTGGGTCATCGTCATCTTTTCTTTTAGGTACCACTTCAATATTTAGCTCTGGTAAAGATTCACTCGAGTCAGTACTGCTGCGTCGCTCTCGCGATTCTGATGAGGGAGATAACCCTGAAAGTAAATGAACAATGATTTAGTTATTATACCTTTTCTTTATTTTTCCGATCGCATTGGAATCACTACATAGTATAAAACAAAGTCGCTTTCTCTGTCCCTATGTCCCTTTGTACGCTTAAATCTTTGAAACTACGCAACGGATTTTGATGCGGTTTTTTTAATAGATAGAGTGATTCAAGAGGAAGGTGTATATGTATAATAATTAAATTAAATAGTGGAGAAGTACTGTTATTTTTGAGGTTTCTAATGTGATGCCGTAAATAATTACATTTTTTCCTCTTACCTACATTGCAAACGCAGGCTAAACCCTACGAGTTTTATCAAAATAATGTACTAAGTATTGAAAAGGTCTACAGAAAAGTCCGTGATGGTATATATTATGTCTATCTCTTATGGATAACCCACAATAACTTTCTTTTGTCATTTACTTTAAAAATTGCGGGACGTAGCGTTTGCGGCGGTACCGGCCGGCCGCCATTGCACCCGTGCGAAGCCGGGGCGGGTAGCTAGTTTATATATAAAGAATAGTTTATGAGCAAACATAAACTACAAGTATCTTTTGCACATGATATCCCTCATAGAAGTGGACTTCATCACAGGGCCGTAGCTAGTCGAATTTGAGGTAGGGCAGCGGTTCATCATCATTATCTCCAGCAAAATTAGCCATAAGAGGTTAAAAAATACTAATAGCAGTACAGGCTTCTATTTTGATAAAATAAATATTGTCTCAACTTACTTGGTTCCTCCTCAAAATATTCTTCATTACTTAAGCGCGACATATTTAATTAATAGAGTTTTGTTTGATTTAACAATTAAATGAGATTATCGTGTTTAAAAAAATACTCTTGAAGAGGGTAGACGTGAATTAAAAGAATTCTAATTACGATGATCTGGGATCAGGAGTTGCCATTTGAAAAAAAAAGAAGAAGAAGAAGAATTACGATGATAGTCATGGCTAAACTGTGAACACGAAATGAAATGAGATAACTAAATAAACATTTAATTAAGTGTACAAATTGTATTTATCCATATAAAAATTCGCCAGTGTGATTCGTTTTTGGTTCAAGCAGTCACAAAATTCATCGATTTACCTATACTTTATATAATTATCTGTGTTCAGAGTATTCGGCCTGATTACCGGCTGTATGCCTATTTACCTAATATGTAGTATAAAAAATTGTCCCTGGAGTAGCATAAATGGCGAAAAATCGCCTACGTTGGCAACACTGATTAAAAACAAAAATTAGCATCAAACTTGTGTTTAGCTATCGGTTTAAATGTGTGGGTTTGGCGACAGTGGTTTTCATATTAATAATTATGACACTATAGCACTTCTATTTGTTTTAATTGCTCCGAGGTTTTTACTGTTCTGTGCCCGAGACCAGTGTTGCCAGCAAGACTAACATAAAATTTGCTAAATGGCTGTTAAAATTTTGCCAAAATTTTGCTAAAGGATTTATAATTAAGCTAAATATTTTGCTAAAAATTTTTAATGTCAAATAAAACGACATTTTACTTAAAATTTTATATATCCAACACATTTATTTACACATAATATGTAAATAATGACATCATAAATAATAACATCTCTTATTCGAGTGTGTTATTATCAAATAAAATATTAATATCTTGGTCTTCATCCGCAGCCGATAATGTTGACGTAGACGTGGAAGCCTCATTGCCAAGACTATATATTTCCTTGGTGCCTATAGAGCGCAGTACATTATCCGGAACTGTGTAAGAGTAGCAGCATTTTCCTGCCCTCTTTAGGTCGAATCTTATGTATAAAATGGCATTTAAAGTTTTTACCGATAAACGGTTGCGAAGCTTAGTTTTGACGACATTCATTTGGCTAAAAACACGTTCTATTTCCGCGTTGGAATGTGGTAGTGATAATAATGATATTGCCAGCTGTGATAAATCTGCAAAAGGGTTATTACCAGCTGCGTCTTTATAATCCATTACTTCATTCCAGAATTCCAAGGTGGAAGTTGTGCATGTCCATGAAATGTCGACTAAATTTACGTATGCAAGGTAGCAAAACTGTAGTTGGTTTCATATGGTTTAACTTTTATTATATTATAATATTTTATATGCTAAAAAATAAGCTATATGCTAGACAACAAATAAAAATGCTAAACAATGTAAAAATATGCTAAATTTAGCATAAATTATGCCAAATTGGCAACACTGCCCGAGACGTTACTCTAGAAATCGAAATCTGACATCAGTAATCGAATGCAGTGAATAAAAATCATCATAATAATAAATGCGTTGTGTTTTTTTATTATACTTGCCCTTTTTTTGCTCCTTAAATTTACGAAAGAAAGTATACTACTTTAAAAGGGATTCGCTTGATGAATTTTAAAATTGACATGTGTATCAAGTTCGAGCGACACATGTTTCTAGTCAGTATCGATTAATTCACTATAATCGATGTTTCACTTTCTAAGCAGGTTACCTCTCTTCGAAGATAAATTTGATAGACGTCAAAATTCAAATCAATGTTGCGTACCTACAAGTTGCGACTTGCGTATTTTGGCTGTTTGGGCGTTTGGCATGGTTTTAACAGTTGACTGTTGAAGATTATGAAAACAAAGAAAATAATAAGGTTGATGGTTCATAATAATTTCATATCGCCGATCTTCTCATTACAGAAAGTGCATATATTGCTATTAATTATGTTCAGTCTTGCAAGGTGTGAAGTGATTTATTGGTTTATTGTGGCCAAATCTTAATCTGTTGATTGTGATGATAAACTCACGACTAGTTACATCCAGCTCATCATACCAAGGTCTTCTCTGTAAATCTTCTTGAATATTTCCATACCATTTTCCTTTAAATTTCTGATCCTACTTCCAGAATTCTAACCACGTACTATTTAACGAGACATTTACATCGGAATACTCTACTCTACTACTACTACTCTTACTACTACTACTACTCTTTCAAATAAACTCACCCGCAATTTTTTACTTTTTGTCAAGGTGTACAAGTTTATAATATTATTCTAAAACGTTAGAAGTGAATTGTAAATCCTTTGAAATAAATGTATCTAAATCTAATTTACTTTTTGGTTCTTATTTGATTAACTTTTCATCTGGGATTGTTAATATATTATATAATATAAAAATTTGTATGATTTATTGGTAGGTATACTATCTGCACACCTTACTCTTTCAAATAAAGAAATAAGTAATTACTTATGTATTCAAATTCACATTGGCGTCCATATATTCTGTGCCTCCAGTGAATAAGGGAATAACTCAAAAACAGCACTTTTCAGGAGAGACAAAAAACTATATATCAATACTAAATCTTTATTAATTCAAAATTTTAAGCTTGTATGTGTAAGATATGATGTTAGACTATATTTTTACATATGAACACATGTTGTAACAACCCCAGAAATATACTTTTTTCGTGTTTTTTTGTAGTTGTGGCCTTATGAACGAGTACTTCATGGAATAACTCAATGTATTCACATAATTTTTTTTTTACTCTTTGCAATATAACGACTTATGCCCTTATGCACTATGTTCATAATCGCACAACACGACTTATATTATTGCCAGTTTTGGTTTTATAGAAATGATGTGACTTATTATGCTTGAAATTTGTGTACTTTATGACTCAATTGAGGCTTTTTAGTGGAAAAACTATGCACGTAGCTTGAAAAACGAATGAAATCAACGGGTTTTTTTATCGTTATTAGATAATAAAAACAAAACATCATTTAGGTATTTATGCATTTAACCCTAGAAGTCCAATCTACGTAAATTTGACGTATGAACTCTTCTATATTTACCATCGAATCGCTGCAAAATCCAGAACCAACTCATTAGCCGTCGAGACCTAGCAGTACATAGTTGGCTCATCCATGTAAATTCCGCCATTTGGTTGTAAAGAGGATGTTGTGCGTCATTTTGACGTAGGTATAATTGGGCTTTTCGTAACTTTTAAAATTGTTTCAAATTTTTATTTTGTGATTTATTTGAATGATTTTTTTCCAAGTCACGTTTCACATGATATCTATAGTATTATACTATAGATTGAGTATAAAATGGGATCCAGACAACTTTTATACTAGGACGAAAAACCTTCAATTTTAGTAAATGACGATTATTGTCCTCCGCTGGATTTGGACTTCAAGCAAAGGGATTGGGTGGCTGAAGATGTTGTCCGGAGTAAAACCGAATATGTTATGGGGTTTTGTTACCCATGTATAATGAAAGCCGTAGATTGTAAAATAAACCTTTAATCGATCTTTCAATAATACAGTACTATGTTGTTAATGCTATACAATGTTTCACCAGTCACCACAATGAGTCTAGTCTGTACAGGTTAGCAGGAGACAATCATTGAGTATTGGTATTAAATACGTATCAACTGCGTATTGCGTTTTGCGTATTAACTATTGTTATAGTTGAAAATATAAATCACTAAAAAAACAAAAAGCTGTACTTACCTTTCAGCAAAACCGTGACACAATAAGCTGTTACGATTTTACCGCAATCGGGCAGCAGTTTCCTTCTCAAGGGAGTAGCAACAACTGACATGAACCGTTCTTGCATTAAATTCAAGAGCCTAAAGAGATTTCGCTAAACCGATAGTCGCCGACCTTTTCCCTCATAACTCGGTCATTTTTGGAGCTAGAAATATCGCGTTTTAGCAGAAAGTAGAGCGCGATGCGCCGGATTCTACTGTGTCATTATTCCATAACGATACATATGCTCGTTAACACGTTCTTGTCGCAAATGAGCGATATGTAGTATAAAAAATTGTCCCTGGAGTAGCATAAATGGCGAAAAATCGCCTACGTTGGCAACACTGATTAAAAACAAAAATTAGCATCAAACTTGTGTTTAGCTATCGGTTTAAATGTGTGGGTTTGGCGACAGTGGTTTTCATATTAATAATTATGACACTATAGCACTTCTATTTGTTTTAATTGCTCCGAGGTTTTTACTGTTCTGTGCCCGAGACCAGTGTTGCCAGCAAGACTAACATAAAATTTGCTAAATGGCTGTTAAAATTTTGCCAAAATTTTGCTAAAGGATTTATAATTAAGCTAAATATTTTGCTAAAAATTTTTAATGTCAAATAAAACGACATTTTACTTAAAATTTTATATATCCAACACATTTATTTACACATAATATGTAAATAATGACATCATAAATAATAACATCTCTTATTCGAGTGTGTTATTATCAAATAAAATATTAATATCTTGGTCTTCATCCGCAGCCGATAATGTTGACGTAGACGTGGAAGCCTCATTGCCAAGACTATATATTTCCTTGGTGCCTATAGAGCGCAGTACATTATCCGGAACTGTGTAAGAGTAGCAGCATTTTCCTGCCCTCTTTAGGTCGAATCTTATGTATAAAATGGCATTTAAAGTTTTTACCGACAAACGGTTGCGAAGCTTAGTTTTGACGACATTCATTTGGCTAAAAACACGTTCTATTTCCGCGTTGGAATGTGGTAGTGATAATAATGATATTGCCAGCTGTGATAAATCTGCAAAAGGGTTATTACCAGCTGCGTCTTTATAATCCATTACTTCATTCCAGAATTCCAAGGTGGAAGTTGTGCATGTCCATGAAATGTCGACTAAATTTACGTATGCAAGGTAGCAAAACTGTAGTTGGTTTCATATGGTTTAACTTTTATTATATTATGTGACGGACAGTAATATGTGTTCTGTGGTAACGGACGTGACGTCGCCTGTCACCTCCGTCAAGCCAAGCCGCCATGTTGACATCCCCTCCTGCCAGCCGCCATGCCACCGCCATGCCTACCAGCCAGCCACGCGGAGGGGATAAGCCTATATATTAGCTGGCCATTGTTAAACGTGGATTATTCTTGTTAAAACTTTCAAAATAAATAAGTGTGTCGTTACGCTGCAATTTTATTTTCTCCATTGCTTCACAAATCAGAAGCGGGATGAAACGACATCGGCCACAAGTTTATCGACTTCCTGACGAATCAATGTCGGAGGAAGATGAGGGTACTTCTTCACCGCCTGCACGGAAGCTGCTCAAGAATCTGCTGAAAAAAGAAGTAGTTAAGGCTTTACGCAACCTGGAAGATGACCCCCAAGCTCCAAATAAGTCAAAAGTCCATCGTGCTGCATCTTTAATCCCCGAATTTGACCCTGATAGTGAGGAATGCACGGTACAAGCATGGATTCGTAAAATTGACCAAATTGGGGAAATAAATGGATGGGACGATACAACTAAATCATTTTACTGCTTGGTGCTGTAACACAGAAAACATCTCGCACAGTACATGCTCTTCGGCCAATCCTGACAAATTTTTACAATTAAACTCGGATATTTAATTTTTAGGCTTTTAAACCACAAAACTGAAAAAAACTAAATCCTTAAGATCACTTAGTTGTCCGTACGTCTATCAGTCTATCTATCAAGACCTTTGAAATTCATATCGCATACCATCGTCCCGTTAAGCTTTGAAAAGTTATAACAGTCGATCAAAAGATAGTAGTTTTCGACATTCGCAGGGGACACGAGGAATCAATACCTTCAGGATATTTCTTGTGAACACAGAATCATGAAATTTGTACAAGAAACGTCCTATAGCAAAGAATCTCATAATACAAAATTTAAGTTCATATGAAAACAGGTTTTTTTCTTAATTTGAATACCTTAAAATAATTTCCAACTTCAACCCTTTGAAATTAACCATTTTGATTAAAGTAATGAAACATTGAATCCTGATCATTTCGATTAAATTTATGAACTACTAACTACTAAAAGAAAATAACGCTTAAGCAACCAAATACCACTTTCACTGCTATTGTCATCAGCAGATCATTATTAAAGTATCACAAAAAAACTAGAGCATGAATCTTATCCGAGTCCTGTGGCTTTTCACTAAGCCCATCATCACGCACGCATTCCACCGAATGCCAACTCTGGCTTTTCACTAAGCCCAACATCACACACGCATTCCACCGAATACCAACTCTGGCTTTTCACTAAGCCCAACAACACACACGCATTCCTCCGAATGCAAACTCTGGCTTTTCACTAAGCCCAACAACACACACGCATTCCTCCGAATGCAAACTCTGGCTTTTCACTAAGCCCCACAACAAACCTCATGTTTGTTCCACACGCATTCCTCCGAATGCCGAGTCCCACGGACTCCCATATTCCAATGGTCTCTACAAGACCCAACCTCCGCCAGCGTCACCCGCGCACCGCGTATCCACGGTTTACTATAAGCAGCTATCTGTACTCCTAATAGCAGACGCCGGTTTCAAACGGACTACGGTAATACCGCGTATCCACGGTTCACTATAAGCAGCCATAGCTCCTAATAGCAGACACCGATTTCAACGGACTACGGCTACGAAATGACTACTGGCACTCTCTGACCAAACGAACTAAGATTCATCGCTACCACTCAACTCAAACTCAAATTTCAAACACTAACCAACTTCAAGTGGTACTTGGCCCTCAGGCATCCTCAATATATTAACAAGGTGAAGTTACCCGAACATAGTATAAACAAAATCTGTCTTTTCAAAGTGATTATTGGTGTTTACAGGATTCAATAGCTCAACAGTAAAAAAAAGTGAAACCTGAACTGAACTATTACTCATCCAACAGAATCAATATTCTTAATCGTTTTTCATTTTAATAAACTCAAGTTATCTCCTATACAGCCATACCGACAATCATGCGTCCTCGTACGCCATTTCTCACACTACATTACTACGGTAATTCATCTCGGGATACCAAAATAGCTACTATCCTGCCTCGGCCCACACTGACCTTACAGGGTTACCATACTGCCCTAGTCCTCCTGACCGGTCAGAACACATCTACTATCCTGGACTTCATGCCAGATAGAACACCACAATCCTTCGACGAACTACATTACCATCACAATATTATTTCACGCAACACACATTTACTTCACAACGTACGAGACAACACAACCATCAGTATGCTACAACTATACTCCACTACAACTCTACTGAATTATACCTCCCAAGTCTATCATAGTGATAGCCTGTGCAGCTTGCTCAAATTTTAACAGCAGTTTTATTTTGTTGTTATGATCATTGACAAACAAATGTGACAACAGCACAAAAATAACATCTTAAAAAGTTTAAAACGAATAATTCGTAACTGAACCGCAGAAAACACTCAAAGTGGTGAAAGCTTATTCTCAACTGAATATTTACCAACTTGAATTTAAAGTAATCATGTGATAACATATCTGCCTACAAAAAAATCGCGAGAAACCCTTAAAATTTTTTTTTTATCGGCAAATTTGAAAACTCAACTTAAAACAATTATTAAGTGTAGGCTTAAACTCATCTGTGAATCTAATATCGAACGGCAATAGGGCTGAGCTAAATTTTAGTTTCAACGTAATAAGAATGAACTGCTCAACAACTACTGTACAACTACCTAATTGATGTATTCAGTTGATGTCAAACTGCAGCTAGTCACAAAAACTATTATCAAGAAATTACATTAAAGGCACACAATGTAAATCGATTAGGTACTATCGAATACTCCACGTTTAGGACTTATTTGAAGCTAAAAACCAAAAAAAATGTGTGCGTGTGCTACGCGTACGTGTACACACGTAAGAAATGAAACTTCTTTTTGACCTTATTTTTTCAAAAAATAATTTACAATATGCAACTTTACAGAAATATATCAAATCACGCGTGATAGGGATAAGAAAAAAAATGTATGCGTGTACTAGAGTACACACGTAAGAAGTGAAACTTCTTTATGACCTTAAAAATGTCACGAGTATGGCGTAACGCAAAAATGTCACGCGTACGGCGTAACGCAAAAATGTCACGCTTACGGCGTAACGCAAAAATGTTACACTAAATTTTTGTCCAACCCCGATAAAGAAGTTTCACTTCAAAAACTTTCAGAAAACCTGGATGGGTTTTTCTTTTCTCTATTCAATTAAACAGACATTATCTGACGACAGTATGTAAACTGTAAAGGCGCTATTAACCTTAAGATTATTTCCAGTTTTTTTTTTTTTAAAGTCTTAATATCTTAACATTTAACGTACCCTAACGTTGATGGGATAGTTCTTAATTTTAAAGCAATCTAATGTACTAAAACCAAATGTAGATTCCAAAGATTTATCTTACGCTAGATGTTTATTTGAACACACGCTAATTATCTGTGACATTGTATTATGAACTGCCTAAATAAGGACCCAATAAATTCTCTGTAAAAATTCAAAACTAAATGCCTCGATTTACCTTTTATTCGATAAAACTAAATCTGCAACATTTCATAAAACTTCATATCGTAAAACTGTATACTGTGAATTGTTCACAACTTTATTTTAAGAAATTACCTCAAATATCACCTTAAATAAAACCTACGAAAAGTTTTTTTTTAAACCTCAAATGCACTAGTTAAGGCATTACTTTTCGTTTTTAATCGAATAGCAATAAGGCTGTCTTTGTGTAGCAATTAATTGCTATTTGTCAAGCGGTTCATTTTTGTTATTTAAACTAGTTAAAAAACAGTTTAAAAAAGTTCTGTCTTGGACGTCCGTGTGTCTGTATGTGCGGATCCTTTTTCTTGTTAGCACGATAGCGACCGAAATACTTTACTAATCGAGTCTTTTTTTTTCTCTTACGCTTGAGTATGCTCAGGAATAGAACCCTTTCATTTTTCAGGGTCTGATTCGATGTGGTTTAATTGTTATTAAATAAACAAAAATAATAATTAATAAATAATTTGGAAAATCCAAAAGTGCACGCCTCATAATTTTTTTTAATAAATATTTATTAATTATTATTTTTGTTTATTTAATAACAATTAAACCACATCGAATCAGACCCTGAAAAATGAAAGGGTTCTATTCCTGAGCATACTCAAGCGAAAGAGAAAAAAAAAGACTCGATTAGTAAAGTATTTCGGTCGCTATCGTGTTAACAAGAAAAAGGATCCGCACATACAGACACACGGACGTCCAAGACAGAACTTTTTTAAACTGTTTTTTAACTAGTTTAAATAACAAAAATGACATCAAAAATATCATGAACGTTAAAAATAGTGTTTTTTCTTAATATGTGTGTGTATGTATTATCTTACAAGTGCAATGTATGATACATAAAGACATTTTAAGTTTGAAAAATCAGATGTTTTGCGCGAAGTGACAGTAGTACCCACCTCAACGCTTCGCTTATGAGGCGTGCAATATTTATTAAAAAAAAATTATGAGGCGTGCACTTTTGGATTTTCCAAATTATTTGAAAATTTCATCATCTGTTGTTTTACAGTATTTTTCTATGAAAATATTATGTGCAGTTTACAATAAAAACTACGTATATCGAAACAATACAGCTTTGTCTGAATATTAAAATATTATGTTCTCAGTTCAATTACATTATTACTATTTTCGTACATTTCGATATCAGTTGAAAATATTGTATCATATAAAATTTTTGGTATAACAAGGTAATGCGCTTTCGTGTTTTAACTACATAATTAGTTCAATATTAATTTAGCCGTAAAATACGTTATTTTGTTATTAATTTGAATAATATTATTGTAAGGAATCTAATTCAGTGTTAGATTTTCAAAATTAGATTAAGGATAATTTGTAATAATTGAAATAAATATTTTTGGATGTACATACTGGTATTTTTATTTTATTCCCCTGTGCTCATATTATGTCATGAAACCTTTCAGTAGATACATGGACGAAATCGCAGCCAGCGCCCAGCAGCAATTAGCTATAACATACCTATAGGTATTAGGTAAGGTAATAAATAATAGCTCTATAGTTAATACGCACCTTGATACTTACCGTAGAGTTGTTTGATGTTGAATCCGTAATAAATAAAATTAACACAATACATAATTGAATGTTACTTTTGATACACAATACACACTACTTACTCAGAGGGAAATAAACGCTACCTACTATTTTATTCTATGCACGTTCTATGCATTCTATTATTTATATATAATATAATTAAATTTCGATCGATGTATCTCACAATAATTATTCTAAGTGTCATAATTTTTAAGAAATAACGATTTCCGTGTTTTTTGCCATTTACTCGAAACTCACTTCGTGGGCTTAACGGCTTTCTAGTTAAAGGACGGCAGAATAGTTAATACGCAAAACGCAATACGCAGTTGATACGTATTTAATACCAATACTCAATGATTGTCTCCTGCTAACCTGTACAGACTAGACTCATTGTGGTGACTGGTGAAACATTGTATAGCATTAACAACATAGTACTGTATTATTGAAAGATCGATTAAAGGTTTATTTTACAATCTACGACTTTCATTATACATGGGTAACAAAACCCCATAACATATTCGGTTTTACTCCGGACAACATCTTCAGCCACCCAATCCCTTTGCTTGAAGTCCAAATCCAGCGGAGGACAATAATCGTCATTTACTAAAATTGAAGGTTTTTCGTCCTAGTATAAAAGTTGTCTGGATCCCATTTTATACTCAATCTATAGTATAATACTATAGATATCATGTGAAACGTGACTTGGAAAAAAATCATTCAAATAAATCACAAAATAAAAATTTGAAACAATTTTAAAAGTTACGAAAAGCCCAATTATACGTCAAAATGACGCACAACATCCTCTTTACAACCAAATGGCGGAATTTACATGGATGAGCCAACTATGTACTGCTAGGTCTCGACGGCTAATAAGTTGGTTCTGGATTTTGCAGCGATTCGATGGTAAATATAGAAGAGTTCATACGTCAAATTTACGTAGATTGGACTTCTAGGGTTAAATGCATAAATACCTAAATGATGTTTTGTTTTTATTATCTAATAACGATAAAAAAACCCGTTGATTTCATTCGTTTTTCAAGCTACGTGCATAGTTTTTCCACTAAAAAGCCTCAATTGAGTCATAAAGTACACAAATTTCAAGCATAATAAGTCACATCATTTCTATAAAACCAAAACTGGCAATAATATAAGTCGTGTTGTGCGATTATGAACATAGTGCATAAGGGCATAAGTCGTTATATTGCAAAGAGTAAAAAAAAAATTATGTGAATACATTGAGTTATTCCATGAAGTACTCGTTCATAAGGCCACAACTACAAAAAAACACGAAAAAAGTATATTTCTGGGGTTGTTACAACATGTGTTCATATGTAAAAATATAGTCTAACATCATAATTCGCACGCTGAGAACGAAAGTGACCTAATACGAAATTCGTGTTTTTTGGGAATCATCAAAAAAGTGTTCGTAATTTACAGAACTATTTACAAATCATGTCATAATTTGTTCGAATGCAAAGTTATATAAGATATTAAAGTCTGATATCATTTTAGAGGATATTATCCACCCATACAATCCATAAAAAATAAATTAAATTAAATTTAAATATTTTTTATCTTTTTTTAAAAATTACCATTAGATATTGCGTCACTTTAGTACTGAAAACTTGTAACTCATCTTTGACTAGTTTGGGAATGAGTCACTTTAGTATTTTTGTTCTATGCATGCATTTGGACGTAACCTGAATTATGTCAACTTAGTATTAAAATATTAATGGGAAGTAGTCTAATGAAACCAAATGTTAACTAAGAAATTATATTTATTGTTTGTTTCAAGACTCATTTTTAATTTTACTTAATACCTATGGGCAATCAACTCTAATATTGGTATTATTAATCAACAAAAAATTATACTTCAGTATAATTAATTAAAAAAAGTAATACAAAAGTGCAGTTTTAGTTAGGAACTAGCGGTCCGCCCCGGCTCCGCCCGTGGTACATATTTCACAATAAAAGGTAGTCTATGTTCTTTCTCAATGTCTAAAGATTATCTGTGCCAAATTTCATCAAAATCGGTTCAGTAGTTTATGCGTGAAAACCATACATACATACAAACCTTTCCTCTTTATAATATTACTAGCTTACCGCCCGCGGCTTCGCCTACTTTGTTTCAAACCTAATAAATTATACACTAAAACCTTCCTATTTAATCACTCTATGAATTAAAAAAAACCGCATCAAAATCCGTTCCGTAGTTTTAAAGATTTAAGCATACAAAGGGACATAGGAACAGAAAAAGCGACTTTGTTTTATACTATGTAGTGTAGATTTATTTCGCACCTCTTAAAGTGAAAGTTTATCTAAAAATTTTGGCTCAGAGCAGATAGATAAATAGCGAACAAAACGCAAGTAAGATCCTGGGAAGTACTAAGTAAAATTCTACTAACAGCTGCGAGTGAAAATCTAGGTAATGAGATACGATGCAGAAACAAGTGGCCGAATGCCAAAAGGTTACTAACGAAAAGAATGAAGCATACCTATCGTTACAGCAGACTTACACTTGCAGACGAGAGAGAGCATAAAGCGCGACGAAGGAAAAAAAATAACTACACAAGAGAAAGAAGAAGAAATGTGTTGATGTCAACTAACTTGAAGAGATTGCTAAAAGTTTCTCAACGAAGGACTCGAGAAACTTTTACAGCCAAACTAATAGAGGTAGGAAAGATTTCAAACCTAGAACCTCAGCTTGTAAAAGTAAAGATAGTGAGCTACTAAATAGTAAGAACGATATTATTAAAAGATGGAATTAGTACTTCCAAGAACTGCTAAATAGCACAGAAACTGCTGAAACACCTTCTGCCATACAAAATTATACTAACATCCCAGATATCTCACTGCCTACAAATAGACGAAGTTAGATTGGCCATTAGGAAACTCAAAAATCATAAGCCACCAGGAACTGATTACATCTCTGTGGAATTGCTTAAATATGCTGAAACTAGCTTTAAGGAGAAATTTTATGAGCTGATAGTCCAGGTGTAGTAGTCTGAAACGACGCCCTGTTAACTTTTCTTTATTCTTTCTAAAAGCACATTGCCTTACACATTGCATAGGTACATGAACCACAGACTAAGTACAGGGTTGCCACAACAATGACATAAGAAAAATAATTATAGTTAAGTTTTTCTAATATAATCTAATACGCCCGATGAGTGGAACATCGCAGTAACATAGGGTATATATTACAGCGGTGTGTACAGCACAAGAAAGGTGACATATTTGATTGCCAGAATTATCACGGTATATCTCTTTTAAACACGGCATATAAAATCTTCGCCTATGTCCTTTTCAATAGAATATCTCCATACACAGAAGACAAACTAGGCGACTACCAGTACGCTTGGGGCCCTAACCGTTCGACTACTGATCAGATTTTAAAACACTTGAGTTCAATGTCATAACACACCATATTATTTTCGTGAATTTTAAGGCTGCATACGACAATGTTCACCGAAATTTCCTGTACCAAGCGTTGACTGAGATCGGCATTCCACCACAATTGGTGTCGTCACTTACAGCAATGACGTTAAAAAAATAAAAAAGCGTCGTTCGGATCCATTCAGTATCTTGCAACCTTTTAGGGCAATGGAAGGCCTTAGGCAATGTGATGCGCTCTCCAGCCTTCTGATTAACATAGCCTTAGAAAAATGCATCCGAGATTCCAGAAATTGAGACATCGGGCACTTTATTTTTCGAATAGATACAAATACTGAGATACGCGGATGATATAGACCTGGATCGGGAGGACGCTACCAGCAGTGATCCTCTACTGCTGTTAACGCATATATTACTATAGACCAAACTGCCCAAAAGCTCGGTCTACAAGTCAAGTTCGTGGCTGTACGTGACTTTGTGTACCTGGCATAATTAATAACAAACCAGAACGAAATATCTGCAGAAATATTTAAACGAATTATGGCTGATTCGGCCTTCTAAGATATTTTTGATCGAAACTGCTATGCCGAAACATAAAGGTACTGCTATAAAAGACCCTACTAAGACCAGTACTAACATACGGGTCCGAAAGTTGGGTCCTGAGCAAAAAAATGAGGATTGCCTGCTGGTGTTCTAGCGAAAAATCCTCAGACGGATTTTCGGTGCTGTGCTGGAAAATAGACATTGGAGAACGCGGTATAACCATGAGCTTTATGAAATGTACGAGGAGCCGAATGTCTTATAGACCATAAAACTAGGCCGTTTACGCTGGGCCGGATACGAGGCACGTATGGACGACAAGAAGGCACCTCTGCGTCTTCTCTATGGAAAACCAGATGGGCCGAAGCTCCGATGGTTGGATGGCATCTAATGATTGCTGTGAAAATCTGGAGAACTCAGACAAAGGACCGAGAGATCTGGAAGAAAATACTGGACCAGGCCAAGGCCCACTAGCAGCTGTAGAGCCTCAGATGATGATGATCACTCAGCGAGGAAACTCTTGTATTTCATGATAACTTTTTGGGTATGAATTTTTCGTTTTCTTTTTCATTTTCTTGAACCATTTGTAATATAAAATCATCTTTAATCTCTTCATAATAATGACCTAAACATAAATATTTAAACAAATTATTATTGAAACAATGACATAAACTTTAATACGCCATAAAATTAACTTATCAAAATATTATTAAAACGGCCTATTTATACATAATACACTTAAACAAAGAAAGCATTTAATAAAGTACAGGCATAACGAGAAATATGTCGTTACCTTTAGAATAGTTGATAATACAAAAATGACTTAATATGATTTAAGTCACAATTCAAAAACTGCATTTTAGTACAAAAGTGACCTAATACGAATAAAGGTCTTGTTAGGATTAGAACATTGACATAATATTTACTTACCTTTCGGTAAATAAACGCCGCAATCAGGATTAAATCACTTTAAAACTAAGAAATGTAATCACCGTGCCGACATAATACTAAAACGGTCACTATTTTAGCGGAGGGACGTTTAAAATACGCAAATTATAAAGAGACGCAACATACGTGTTTTTCGGTTTCTAGGTGACATAGGATAGTTTTTGATTTATTAAATGATAGAATACCTTATTCTGAGTCATTTTATGAGTATAACTCATTTTTGCAAAATTTTGAGTTAGGTCACTTTCGTTCTCAGCGTGCGAATTATCTTACACATACAAGCTTAAAATTTTGAATTAATAAAGATTTAGTATTGATATATAGTTTTTTGTCTCTCCTGAAAAGTGCTGTTTTTGAGTTATTCCCTTATTCACTGGAGGCACAGAATATATGGACGCCAATGTGAATTTGAATACATAAGTAATTACTTATTTCTTTATTTGAAAGAGTAAGGTGTGCAGATAGTATACCTACCAATAAATCACACAAATTTTTATATTATATAATATATTAACAATCCCAGATGAAAAGTTAATCAAATAAGAACCAAAAAGTAAATTAGATTTAGATACATTTATTTCAAAGGATTTACAATTCACTTCTAACGTTTTAGAATAATATTATAAACTTGTACACCTTGACAAAAAGTAAAAAATTGCGGGTGAGTTTATTTGAAAGAGTAGTAAAGAGTATTCCGATGTAAATGTCTCGTTAAATAGTACGTGGTTAGAATTCTGGAAGTAGGATCAGAAATTTAAAGGAAAATGGTATGGAAATATTCAAGAAGATTTACAGAGAAGACCTTGGTATGATGAGCTGGATGTAACTAGTCGTGAGTTTATCATCACAATCAACAGATTAAGATTTGGCCACAATAAACCAATAAATCACTTCACACCTTGCAAGACTGAACATAATTAATAGCAATATATGCACTTTCTGTAATGAGAAGATCGGCGATATGAAATTATTATGAACCATCAACCTTATTATTTTCTTTGTTTTCATAATCTTCAACAGTCAACTGTTAAAACCATGCCAAACGCCCAAACAGCCAAAATACGCAAGTCGCAACTTGTAGGTACGCAACATTGATTTGAATTTTGACGTCTATCAAATTTATCTTCGAAGAGAGGTAACCTGCTTAGAAAGTGAAACATCGATTATAGTGAATTAATCGATACTGACTAGAAACATGTGTCGCTCGAACTTGATACACATGTCAATTTTAAAATTCATCAAGCGAATCCCTTTTAAAGTAGTATACTTTCTTTCGTAAATTTAAGGAGCAAAAAAAGGGCAAGTATAATAAAAAAACACAACGCATTTATTATTATGATGATTTTTATTCACTGCATTCGATTACTGATGTCAGATTTCGATTTCTAGAGTAACGTCTCGGGCAGTGTTGCCAATTTGGCATAATTTATGCTAAATTTAGCATATTTTTACATTGTTTAGCATTTTTATTTGTTGTCTAGCATATAGCTTATTTTTTAGCATATAAAATATTATAATATAATAAAAGTTAAACCATATGAAACCAACTACAGTTTTGCTACCTTGCATACGTAAATTTAGTCGACATTTCATGGACATGCACAACTTCCACCTTGGAATTCTGGAATGAAGTAATGGATTATAAAGACGCAGCTGGTAATAACCATTTTGCAGATTTATCACAGCTGGCAATATCATTATTATCACTACCACATTCCAACGCGGAAATAGAACGTGTTTTTAGCCAAATGAATGTCGTCAAAACTAAGCTTCGCAACCGTTTATCGGTAAAAACTTTAAATGCCATTTTATACATAAGATTCGACCTAAAGAGGGCAGGAAAATGCTGCTACTCTTACACAGTTCCGGATAATGTACTGCGCTCTATAGGCACCAAGGAAATATATAGTCTTGGCAATGAGGCTTCCACGTCTACGTCAACATTATCGGCTGCGGATGAAGACCAAGATATTAATATTTTATTTGATAATAACACACTCGAATAAGAGATGTTATTATTTATGATGTCATTATTTACATATTATGTGTAAATAAATGTGTTGGATATATAAAATTTTAAGTAAAATGTCGTTTTATTTGACATTAAAAATTTTTAGCAAAATATTTAGCTTAATTATAAATCCTTTAGCAAAATTTTGGCAAAATTTTAACAGCCATTTAGCAAATTTTATGTTAGTCTTGCTGGCAACACTGGTCTCGGGCACAGAACAGTAAAAACCTCGGAGCAATTAAAACAAATAGAAGTGCTATAGTGTCATAATTATTAATATGAAAACCACTGTCGCCAAACCCACACATTTAAACCGATAGCTAAACACAAGTTTGATGCTAATTTTTGTTTTTAATCAGTGTTGCCAACGTAGGCGATTTTTCGCCATTTATGCTACTCCAGGGACAATTTTTTATACTACATATTAGGTAAATAGGCATACAGCCGGTAATCAGGCCGAATACTCTGAACACAGATAATTATATAAAGTATAGGTAAATCGATGAATTTTGTGACTGCTTGAACCAAAAACGAATCACACTGGCGAATTTTTATATGGATAAATACAATTTGTACACTTAATTAAATGTTTATTTAGTTATCTCATTTCATTTCGTGTTCACAGTTTAGGCATGACTATCATCGTAATTCTTCTTCTTCTTCTTTTTTTTTCAAATGGCAACTCCTGATCCCAGATCATCGTAATTAGAATTCTTTTAATTCACGTCTACCCTCTTCAAGAGTATTTTTTTAAACACGATAATCTCATTTAATTGTTAAATCAAACAAAACTCTATTAATTAAATATGTCGCGCTTAAGTAATGAAGAATATTTTGAGGAGGAACCAAGTAAGTTGAGACAATATTTATTTTATCAAAATAGAAGCCTGTACTGCTATTAGTATTTTTTAACCTCTTATGGCTAATTTTGCTGGAGATAATGATGATGAACCGCTGCCCTACCTCAAATTCGACTAGCTACGGCCCTGTGATGAAGTCCACTTCTATGAGGGATATCATGTGCAAAAGATACTTGTAGTTTATGTTTGAACATAAACTATTCTTTATATATAAACTAGCTACCCGCCCCGGCTTCGCACGGGTGCAATGGCGGCCGGCCGGTACCGCCGCAAACGCTACGTCCCGCAATTTTTAAAGTAAATGACAAAAGAAAGTTATTGTGGGTTATCCATAAGAGATAGACATAATATATACCATCACGGACTTTTCTGTAGACCTTTTCAATACTTAGTACATTATTTTGATAAAACTCGTAGGGTTTAGCCTGCGTTTGCAATGTAGGTAAGAGGAAAAAATGTAATTATTTACGGCATCACATTAGAAACCTCAAAAATAACAGTACTTCTCCACTATTTAATTTAATTATTATACATATACACCTTCCTCTTGAATCACTCTATCTATTAAAAAAACCGCATCAAAATCCGTTGCGTAGTTTCAAAGATTTAAGCGTACAAAGGGACATAGGGACAGAGAAAGCGACTTTGTTTTATACTATGTAGTGATTCCAATGCGATCGGAAAAATAAAGAAAAGGTATAATAACTAAATCATTGTTCATTTACTTTCAGGGTTATCTCCCTCATCAGAATCGCGAGAGCGACGCAGCAGTACTGACTCGAGTGAATCTTTACCAGAGCTAAATATTGAAGTGGTACCTAAAAGAAAAGATGACGATGACCCAGAAGAGTTTTATCAGGAGTTAGAGAAAAAAATGAAGGAAATTATATCGGCAGATCGAAGAGGGTGTGATGCCCCGAAATCTGATACTATTGACAAAGAATCAGTAGAATTAAATGCAGTAGAAAAACCCAGTAGTCCAGAGATATAATTATGATCTCCGAAGTTTATATATGTAATTATGATAATTTTACGGAATTTTAAAAGCATATAAGTAGTTTATTAAATGTTACTTCATTACATATACATAATTGTAAATAAATAGGTCACAATGGTTATTTTATTGGTATATAATTGTTTATTTAATTATTTAATAATTACCTGCTTATCCAGGAGGCTATTCGAGATAATAGCACGATGGATTATTAGTTGAATATCAACTTACCTAAACTTAATTAATTTTAAGTAATTTTATAAGTACCCTCGATAACAATACTTTTTGCAATATCACGCGACACTCCATCGTATCGCATTCAAAATTGGGAATCGGAGTGCGAGGATCTGTGGTTCATGACTGAGGTATTGTTAAATGGTAAGACAATTAAGTTAGCTATATAACGACTTATGCCCTTATGCACTATGTTCATAATCGCACAACACGACTTATATTATTGCCAGTTTTGGTTTTATAGAAATGATGTGACTTATTATGCTTGAAATTTGTGTACTTTATGACTCAATTGAGGCTTTTTAGTGGAAAAACTATGCACGTAGCTTGAAAAACGAATGAAATCAACGGGTTTTTTTATCGTTATTAGATAATAAAAACAAAACATCATTTAGGTATTTATGCATTTAACCCTAGAAGTCCAATCTACGTAAATTTGACGTATGAACTCTTCTATATTTACCATCGAATCGCTGCAAAATCCAGAACCAACTCATTAGCCGTCGAGACCTAGCAGTACATAGTTGGCTCATCCATGTAAATTCCGCCATTTGGTTGTAAAGAGGATGTTGTGCGTCATTTTGACGTATAATTGGGCTTTTCGTAACTTTTAAAATTGTTTCAAATTTTTATTTTGTGATTTATTTGAATGATTTTTTTCCAAGTCACGTTTCACATGATATCTATAGTATTATACTATAGATTGAGTATAAAATGGGATCCAGACAACTTTTATACTAGGACGAAAAACCTTCAATTTTAGTAAATGACGATTATTGTCCTCCGCTGGATTTGGACTTCAAGCAAAGGGATTGGGTGGCTGAAGATGTTGTCCGGAGTAAAACCGAATATGTTATGGGGTTTTGTTACCCATGTATAATGAAAGCCGTAGATTGTAAAATAAACCTTTAATCGATCTTTCAATAATACAGTACTATGTTGTTAATGCTATACAATGTTTCACCAGTCACCACAATGAGTCTAGTCTGTACAGGTTAGCAGGAGACAATCATTGAGTATTGGTATTAAATACGTATCAACTGCGTATTGCGTTTTGCGTATTAACTATTGTCCTAGTGAATCATTTTCACTATCGTCGAATCAATTTAAAATTCGATCAAGTGCGTTCCGTTTCGGAACGCCACAGATAATAAAATATAGATAATAAAAGTGGCAACGCCACAATGTCATGGTGGTATACATTGAGGATACAAGCACTATAAAGAGATAAGAGAAGCCCGAAAACCATATTCCTGTATGTTCAGTTAATACAGGAAAAGTTATAGGTGGTCAGTGGCGATATTTTACGGCATGATATAGAATTTTAACAATTTCTATATCATATAATATCAAAATAATGTAGATAAATGCTAATGCTTCCTTCTAGGGAAGCGCGCTCCATCATAGGCCACATCTCAGCTTACCATTAGGCGAGATCGTGGTCAAGCGCTTCCCTATCACACAATAAAAAATAAAAAAAATAAATAAATAAAATACAATGAGCCGCAAAGATTTTATGAAAAAATTAAGCACAGATTTGAAGGTGCCTTGGATGCAAATACGACTTGTGGCACGCACTTTGAAGAGACTCTACGTGACAATAGCCCAATTTTTTCAAAATATGTGGTACCAGAGTATCCATAAAATGTTTACGAAAATGCAGGACCAAAGAAGTATCGATATTGCGGATTTTTTTCCCATAAAAAAGGCAAATTACCAAAGCACAGTGGCTAAAACGCTCATAAATTGTCAAGACTGGTTATAAATACTTTTTTTTTATGCGACTATTATAGACTATAGTATTATTGTCTTGATTATTGTAGTTAGATAATTTTTTTGAAAAAAGATTAAAAACGAGTTATTTTTTAAAAACTTACCCAATTATAAGAAGAAAATATAAGTTTAACATTTTTTGTTGGCTTTTTTTAGATGATTCAATTATCGTTCTGTATTTATATAAACAAAGAGTATAATATCATTAAATGCACTTAATGTGTTAACTGTATTTTTAATATCTATTGCAAAAAATAGTTAATTTCCATAGAAATATATTAGTATCCCAAGTTAACTGATAAATACCTTTTTTTAAAAATATAAAGATTTGTTGTTGCAGATTTATTGAAAAAAACGATTTAAAAATAATAAGGAATAGTGTGTGTTGTTTCCGTGCAGTATTCAATTAATAGACCAATAGCAACACGGCATTAATGCCAAACTGTCTCATGTCGTCACTTGAACCAATGACACTAAAAGAGTTGTTCCTTTATGCTCATGAAACTGTATATAATATTATGTAGTATTTAATAAACTATAATATTATGCTTTTAAAAATATACGTGTTTGTGAAAAAGTAAATTCTAGCCTATGTTCAAATAAAAATAGTAGGTAGCGTTTATTTCCCTCTGAGTAAGTAGTGTGTATTGTGTATCAAAAGTAACATTCAATTATGTATTGTGTTAATTTTATTTATTACGGATTCAACATCAAACAACTCTACGGTAAGTATCAAGGTGCGTATTAACTATAGAGCTATTATTTATTACCTTACCTAATACCTATAGGTATGTTATAGCTAATTGCTGCTGGGCGCTGGCTGCGATTTCGTCCATGTATCTACTGAAAGGTTTCATGACATAATATGAGCACAGGGGAATAAAATAAAAATACCAGTATGTACATCCAAAAATATTTATTTCAATTATTACAAATTATCCTTAATCTAATTTTGAAAATCTAACACTGAATTAGATTCCTTACAATAATATTATTCAAATTAATAACAAAATAACGTATTTTACGGCTAAATTAATATTGAACTAATTATGTAGTTAAAACACGAAAGCGCATTACCTTGTTATACCAGCTGCATTAACCAAAAATTTTATATGATACAATATTTTCAACTGATATCGAAATGTACGAAAATAGTAATAATGTAATTGAACTGAGAACATAATATTTTAATATTCAGACAAAGCTGTATTGTTTCGATATACGTAGTTTTTATTGTAAACTGCACATATTTTCATAGAAAAATACTGTAAAACAACAGATGATGAAATTTTCAAAAAGAAAAAAAAAATACAAATTTGCCGCGCAATTGACATTAATTGACAGTTTTAAAAGTTTGTACCTATAGGTAATATTAATAGAAATAATTATCGAGATTTAAATGGCTCTACACGAGATTTATTTTGTTTTTTTTATTACTATACTTCATAAAGACACAATTAACTCGTACCTACTCGTAATACGATACCTTGGAGTTGGAGCGAAAATATTGTTTGTAATAATTTGGCTAGGTAACTAATTATTGAAATGAAAATAATAATTAGAAAAATGCATTGTGAAACCGTTTTAAGCAAAAAACGTTTCGATAAACGAATTATGTTTTTGAATGAAATACAAATTATTGCATGCTTTTAAAATACAAGACTTAACTATCTACTAATGAAAGTTTTCATGCATTTTGTTCGAAACACGGTAGGTCAGCCGTGTTTTGTTACTTTAAAAGTGACATTCGAAAATGAAACAACGATTTACGGAAAAGCACAGATAGAAACGCGTTTAATCGAGATTGGGTATCTAATATTAAGATAATTGGAATACTTAATGAAAATAGGAATTGTAGAGTCAGTAATAATTCAGATTAGTTTATTGATATCATATTAGATACTTACTTAGTTCGAGTGAACGCGTTTTTACAATTCGTTCTATACAAAGTATGTTTTTAACTAAATTTTCGAATTTCATCGTGTATTTTACAATAATTTTGAATGATTTGAATGCGAAATGTACTAATATATGATCAAACGAACTTCAGAGTGAAGTTTGATCATTATTATATGAATCGTTTCATTCGAAGATATTATTTACTATGTAGTTCCCTTTTTCAATGCTAGCAACTACGCACGCCTTTAGATTTTATTTTTTATTAATTGTGGGTATTACGACCTGACAAGTATTTGCTCGCTTTGTACGATATTCGTTATTTTTAGAGTCTGTAATCTTACAAAACTTTGGGTTAGGGTGTGGTGGGTGTTAATATCTTCGAATGAAGCGATTCATATAATAATGATCGAACTTCACTCTGAAGTTCGTTTGATCATATATTATATTTCATCGCTTCATTCTTCAGATATTATTCACTATGTAGATGTTAAGAGATAAAAGTTTTGTAAGAATCATTTTGGGTGCAAGTTTAGAATAAAACATATATAGATATTATTAGTTTTATTTTGTATATTAACAAAAATATAATCAAACATTATTCTTGCAAAATTGATTCTGCAAATTCGTTTTCATTAACTACATTAAGTTTATAGAACCTTGCAAAGGTTTCGGAATGTTTAGTCCAGCCAGCAGTTTTACGTATATTATCAACGCATACACCACTAGCACAAGCAGTAGATGTTGAAGCGTGTCTTGTGCTATGTGAACTAAATATTGAAATGTTGACACCACTTTCCGATAACACGTTTTTGATCCAAAGACTGATTGTTTGAGTTGTGGCGGGTTTATTAGGTTTTTTAAAAGTTAGTATTAATCTATTGTCCTCCTCATTCCTCAAATGTTTTGTGACATTGATATAATCAGAAAGTGCAGTAGCGGGACAAATACTTATATTTTCTTTAAAGTATGGAAGTATAAGAAGGGGTTGATCTCTACCCGGAGCCGAAGTTTTTATCAAGTCTGTTATGAAAATCTTAGCTCCACTGTCTGAGAAATAAATATTATTAAGATTGATAAGGGATAAAGTTTGGACCCGCTGTGCTGTACACAGCGCAAGTAAAATTACTATTTTTTTAGTCAACTGCTCCAAATTAATGTTTATATTAGGAAACCAGCTTGAGATATGGTTCAAAACTAATTGTGGGTCCCAAGAATAATTATTGTATTTAGGATTACTGGGTTTCAATTTGAATGCTCCCTTTAGGAGTCGTTTTATGCATTCATCCGACCCGATATTATTTCCTAAGATTAAAGACAAGGCAGACCTGTGCGAGTTTAAAGTACCATATGAAGCCCCTTTGTTAAACTCATTTGTTAAAAACGATATAACTGTCGCTACTGTACTTTCAAAATTGGAAATATTTCTATCTAGACAAAATTGCCACCATAGTTTATAAGTTACGTTATATTGCTTCTTAGTGTTACTGGAAAGCGATGCCAACATTAGTTCGACAGCTTCCGATGGGATGTTTCTCCGTAAGAAGGCTTCGCGGAGAGCCTCGCTGCAGCCAGCGTAAGGTGTGAGTGCAGTGGGTGCGACAGGTGACTGAAATGAGAATGCGTTAGATTCGTATCTGCTTTAAACTTGGAATCCCTACCCTTTACGAGAAAGCTCTGCCAAATGACTTCTCATTTCTTTGCTTTTAGGGGGGGGGGGGGGGGCAATAAATGAAATGTACAGACTATACGGCTTTTAAAATATAAGTCTGGTAAGCGAACTAAATGTTCAATCTATAGTATAATACTATAGATATCATGTGAAACGTGACTTGGAAAAAAATCATTCAAATAAATCACAAAATAAAAATTTGAAACAATTTTAAAAGTTACGAAAAGCCCAATTATACGTCAAAATGACGCACAACATCCTCTTTACAACCAAATGGCGGAATTTACATGGATGAGCCAACTATGTACTGCTAGGTCTCGACGGCTAATGAGTTGATTCTGGATTTTGCAGCGATTCGATGGTAAATATAGAAGAGTTCATACGTCAAATTTACGTAGATTGGACTTCTAGGGTTAAATGCATAAATACCTAAATGATGTTTTGTTTTTATTATCTAATAACGATAAAAAAACCCGTTGATTTCATTCGTTTTTCAAGCTACGTGCATAGTTTTTCCACTAAAAAGCCTCAATTGAGTCATAAAGTACACAAATTTCAAGCATAATAAGTCACATCATTTCTATAAAACCAAAACTGGCAATAATATAAGTCGTGTTGTGCGATTATGAACATAGTGCATAAGGGCATAAGTCGTTATATTATATATAAATAGCTAACTTAATTGTCTTACCATTTAACAATACCTCAGTCATGACCCACAGATCCTCGCACTCCGATTCCCAATTTTGAATGCGATACGATGGAGTGTCGCGTGATATTGCAAAAAGTATTGTTATCGAGGGTACTTATAAAATTACTTACGTTTATCGAAACGTTTTTTGCTTAAAACGGTTTCACAATGCATTTTTCTAATTATTATTTTCATTTCAATAATTAGTTACCTAGCCAAATTATTACAAACAATATTTTCACTCCAACTCCAAGGTATCGTATTACGAGTAGGTACGAGTTAATTGTGTCTTTATGAAGTATAGTAATAAAAAAAAACAAAATAAATCTCGTGTAGAGCCATTTAAATCTCGATAATTATTTCTATTAATATTACCTATAGGTACAAACTTTTAGAACTGTCAATTAATGTCGATTGCGCGGCAAATTTGTATTTTTTTTTCTTTTTGAAAATTTCATCATCTGTTGTTTTACAGTATTTTTTTAATCATAATGATTAAAAGTATTAGAACTTATGAGATTGGTTCAAGTGTACCTTAGTTAACCTTTTGGGCTTGAAAAGTTAAAGTTACTACAATTTCCACTATCTTTAGCGTAAATCTGCGAAAGTGCCAGTAACGACTTTCAATTACGCATTTAGATGTTACTTACAAAATGAAGCAACAGCTGATCCCGACGAGGCAAAAATACCTCAAACTCAAACCTTTATTTATTCAATTAGAACTCTGCAGAAGCACAATTGAACCATCTTAACATAGAATTGCCACCTGTCTCAACTCACACAGTATTAACCCAACCGGACAAGAAGAGACCTTGGTCCTTACTTTTGGGGTCAGAAATAAATTTAAAAGGTCACCCCTTGAATAAGGCAATAAAATATCAAAACAGGTAAACGGTTTTAATTATAATACAGATTTTTAACATCCAACCAAACCGTGCGGTATCTATTAATGTTTAGAGCCAACGCCACCAATCATAATCTAAACATGGCTAGTACTTTCAGTACAATGCATGAATTATTTATTTAAAACTGATAGGTCATAAACTCTGTACTGGAAACAAATATACTGAACTCAAGAGACTAAAATGATAAGGAGCTTATCTGTGTCCCAAAACTGCAATTACTACAGCCAAGTACGTTACTTTTAATCAATTCGGTTTTAAAATATAATTATGATTTACATCAGAACTTATATACCGAAAGCCTCGGGCTGACTTATTTATAATAATTGTGTTTGTGCATAACACTAGGCAGTCAACAGCTATATGAACGTCAGATAGGAAAAGAGCCAAATTTATCCAGTCAGTAACAAAGGATTTTAACTATAGGTACTTTATTCTAATTCAACCAACTACTACTAGCTACTCCGTATGTCTTTTGGGTAGACGGAGGCAAATAGGATTTTTATTCCAACTATATCATTTGATATTTTGAAAATGTACGTTCGTGTACGGTAGGTACATTTTCATACCGTCAGAGTCATTTTGCAGATTATAGTGGTGCAGCACTGAACACTGTCTATTAGGTGGCTGGTGCTGCCGACCGGGCCTTCAGTTCCGCTTTCCAGAATACCTTCACCCTTCTAGGTGCTACTACTACTGAAATAGCGGTACTCTATCGCGTCGTTCAGGTCTCTAACTGACAGGATTTCTCATATTATCGTAACAACCTCGCTCGTTCTAACGAGAACAAATTATCGCCAAGGAATTCTGCTGCAGGATAATGGCAAGAGAGATTATAAGCTTAACTATGCATTATTATGTTCAGGAATATGGTGGATTTTGAATACTATCGTCGTCTGAAAGTATCTCCTTTCGATAAACTTCATTAAGGATGCAGATCTGATCCCATCTTTGTTCCGTAGGAATGCTACGACAGTCTAAACGTTACACTGTACAAAGAAAATTGCCCTAAATATAGTCGGTTGTTCCAACATCCGTAATATGGCTAGCCTGCCTTGCTAGCCCTTGATTGTAACTGCTACCAATGGAGGCATTGCTCTTGTGTTGTCCACAGTTGTGCGAGTGCAAAAATGAAGAACTGAGCTCGTGGGGAGCTATGTCGAATGAATCTGTGTTAAGATTATGACAGTATAGGACAGTTAGCTGTGGATGCGAAGACAGGACATTACTTTATTCATCCGTAAACACGCGAGGCAGCCACGGACAGCGATATAGCAAGAACTAAACTAGCAAAGTTTAGTTCGCTTACCAGACTTTGTCATGTTTTAAATGCAGTATATCCTCTGTATAGCATTGCATTTATGACTATTGATAAACTTAATTCACCCGTAAACACGAGAAGCAGGCACGGATAGCGATATAGCAAGAACTAAACCAGCAAAGTTTAGTTCGCTTACCAGACTTATATTTTAAAAGCCGTATAGTCTGTACATTTCATTTATTGCCCCCCCCCCCCCCTAAAAGCAAAGAAATGAGAAGTCATTTGGCAGAGCTTTCTCGTAAAGGGTAGGGGTTCCAAGTTTAAAGCAGATACGAATCTAACGCATTCTCATTTCAGTCACCTGTCGCACCCACTGCACTCACACCTTACGCTGGCTGCAGCGAGGCTCTCCGCGAAGCCTTCTTACGGAGAAACATCCCATCGGAAGCTGTCGAACTAATGTTGGCATCACTTTCCAGTAACACTAAGAAGCAATATAACGTAACTTATAAACTATGGTGGCAATTTTGTCTAGATAGAAATATTTATATATTCCATATAAATATATTCCAATTTTGAAAGTACAGTAGCGACAGTTATATCGTTTTTAACAAATGAGTTTAACAAAGGGGCTTCATATGGTACTTTAAACTCGCACAGGTCTGCCTTGTCTTTAATCTTAGGAAATAATATCGGGTCGGATGAATGCATAAAACGACTCCTAAAGGGAGCATTCAAATTGAAACCCAGTAATCCTAAGTACAATAATTATTCTTGGGACCCACAATTAGTTTTGAACCATATCTCAAGCTGGTTTCCTAATATAAACATTAATTTGGAGCAGTTGACTAAAAAAATAGTAATTTTACTTGCGCTGTGTACAGCACAGCGGGTCCAAACTTTATCCCTTATCAATCTTAATAATATTTATTTCTCAGACAGTGGAGCTAAGATTTTCATAACAGACTTGATAAAAACTTCGGCTCCGGGTAGAGATCAACCCCTTCTTATACTTCCATACTTTAAAGAAAATATAAGTATTTGTCCCGCTACTGCACTTTCTGATTATATCAATGTCACAAAACATTTGAGGAATGAGGAGGACAATAGATTAATACTAACTTTTAAAAAACCTAATAAACCCGCCACAACTCAAACAATCAGTCTTTGGATCAAAAACGTGTTATCGGAAAGTGGTGTCAACATTTCAATATTTAGTTCACATAGCACAAGACACGCTTCAACATCTACTGCTTGTGCTAGTGGTGTATGCGTTGATAATATACGTAAAACTGCTGGCTGGACTAAACATTCCGAAACCTTTGCAAGGTTCTATAAACTTAATGTAGTTAATGAAAACGAATTTGCAGAATCAATTTTGCAAGAATAATGTTTGATTATATTTTTGTTAATATACAAAATAAAACTAATAATATCTATATATGTTTTATTCTAAACTTGCACCCAAAATGATTCTTACAAAACTTTTATCTCTTAACATCTACATAGTGAATAATATCTGAAGAATGAAGCGATGAAATATAATATATGATCAAACGAACTTCAGAGTGAAGTTCGATCATTATTATATGAATCGCTTCATTCGAAGATATTAACACCCATCACACCCTAACCCAAAGTTTTGTAAGATTACAGACTCTAAAAATAACGAATATCGTACAAAGCGAGCAAATACTTGTCAGGTCGTAATACCCACAATTAATAAAAAATAAAATCTAAAGGCGTGCGTAGTTGCTAGCATTGAAAAAGGGAACTACATAGTAAATAATATCTTCGAATGAAACGATTCATATAATAATGATCAAACTTCACTCTGAAGTTCGTTTGATCATATATTAGTACATTTCGCATTCAAATCATTCAAAATTATTGTAAAATACACGATGAAATTCGAAAATTTAGTTAAAAACATACTTTGTATAGAACGAATTGTAAAAACGCGTTCACTCGAACTAAGTAAGTATCTAATATGATATCAATAAACTAATCTGAATTATTACTGACTCTACAATTCCTATTTTCATTAAGTATTCCAATTATCTTAATATTAGATACCCAATCTCGATTAAACGCGTTTCTATCTGTGCTTTTCCGTAAATCGTTGTTTCATTTTCGAATGTCACTTTTAAAGTAACAAAACACGGCTGACCTACCGTGTTTCGAACAAAATGCATGAAAACTTTCATTAGTAGATAGTTAAGTCTTGTATTTTAAAAGCATGCAATAATTTGTATTTCATTCAAAAACATAATTCGTTTATCGAAACGTTTTTTGCTTAAAACGGTTTCACAATGCATTTTTCTAATTATTATTTTCATTTCAATAATTAGTTACCTAGCCAAATTATTACAAACAATATTTTCGCTCCAACTCCAAGGTATCGTATTACGAGTAGGTACGAGTTAATTGTGTCTTTATGAAGTATAGTAATAAAAAAAAACAAAATAAATCTCGTGTAGAGCCATTTAAATCTCGATAATTATTTCTATTAATATTACCTATAGGTACAAACTTTTAAAACTGTCAATTAATGTCAATTGCGCGGCAAATTTGTATTTTTTTTTTCTTTTTGAAAATTTCATCATCTGTTGTTTTACAGTATTTTTCTATGAAAATATGTGCAGTTTACAATAAAAACTACGTATATCGAAACAATACAGCTTTGTCTGAATATTAAAATATTATGTTCTCAGTTCAATTACATTATTACTATTTTCGTACATTTCGATATCAGTTGAAAATATTGTATCATATAAAATTTTTGGTTAATGCAGCTGGTATAACAAGGTAATGCGCTTTCGTGTTTTAACTACATAATTAGTTCAATATTAATTTAGCCGTAAAATACGTTATTTTGTTATTAATTTGAATAATATTATTGTAAGGAATCTAATTCAGTGTTAGATTTTCAAAATTAGTTTAAGGATAATTTGTAATAATTGAAATAAATATTTTTGGATGTACATACTGGTATTTTTATTTTATTCCCCTGTGCTCATATTATGTCATGAAACCTTTCAGTAGATACATGGACGAAATCGCAGCCAGCGCCCAGCAGCAATTAGCTATAACATACCTATAGGTATTAGGTAAGGTAATAAATAATAGCTCTATAGTTAATACGCACCTTGATACTTACCGTAGAGTTGTTTGATGTTGAATCCGTAATAAATAAAATTAACACAATACATAATTGAATGTTACTTTTGATACACAATACACACTACTTACTCAGAGGGAAATAAACGCTACCTACTATTTTTATTTGAACATAGGCTAGAATTTACTTTTTCACAAACACGTATATTTTTAAAAGCATAATATTATAGTTTATTAAATACTACATAATATTATATACAGTTTCATGAGCATAAAGGAACAACTCTTTTAGTGTCATTGGTTCAAGTGACGACATGAGACAGTTTGGCATTAATGCCGTGTTGCTATTGGTCTATTAATTGAATACTGCACGGAAACAACACACACTATTCCTTATTATTTTTAAATCGTTTTTTTCAATAAATCTGCCACAAAAAATCTTTATATTTTTAAAAAAAGGTATTTATCAGTTAACTTGGGATACTAATATATTTCTATGGAAATTAACTATTTTTTGCAATAGATATTAAAAATACAGTTAACACATTAAGTGCATTTAATGATATTATACTCTTTGTTTATATAAATACAGAACGATAATTGAATCATCTAAAAAAAGCCAACAAAAAATGTTAAACTTATATTTTCTTCTTATAATTGGGTAAGTTTTTAAAAAATAACTCGTTTTTAATCTTTTTTCAAAAAAATTATCTAACTACAATAATCAAGACAATAATACTATAGTCTATAATAGTCGCATAAAAAAAAAGTATTTATAACCAGTCTTGACAATTTATGAGCGTTTTAGCCACTGTGCTTTGGTAATTTGCCTTTTTTATGGGAAAAAAATCCGCAATATCGATACTTCTTTGGTCCTGCATTTTCGTAAACATTTTATGGATACTCTGGTACCACATATTTTGAAAAAATTGGGCTATTGTCACGTAGAGTCTCTTCAAAGTGCGTGCCACAAGTCGTATTTGCATCCAAGGCACCTTCAAATCTGTGCTTAATTTTTTCATAAAATCTTTGCGGCTCATTGTATTTTATTTATTTATTTTTTTTTATTTTTTATTGTGTGATAGGGAAGCGCTTGACCACGATCTCGCCTAATGGTAAGCTGAGATGTGGCCTATGATGGAGCGCGCTTCCCTAGAAGGAAGCATTAGCATTTATCTACATTATTTTGATATTATATGATATAGAAATTGTTAAAATTCTATATCATGCCGTAAAATATCGCCACTGACCACCTATAACTTTTCCTGTATTAACTGAACATACAGGAATATGGTTTTCGGGCTTCTCTTATCTCTTTATAGTGCTTGTATCCTCAATGTATACCACCATGACATTGTGGCGTTGCCACTTTTATTATCTATATTTTATTATCTGTGGCGTTCCGAAACGGAACGCACTTGATCGAATTTTAAATTGATTCGACGATAGTGAAAATGATTCACTAGGACAATAGTTAATACGCAAAACGCAATACGCAGTTGATACGTATTTAATACCAATACTCAATGATTGTCTCCTGCTAACCTGTACAGACTAGACTCATTGTGGTGACTGGTGAAACATTGTATAGCATTAACAACATAGTACTGTATTATTGAAAGATCGATTAAAGGTTTATTTTACAATCTACGGCTTTCATTATACATGGGTAACAAAACCCCATAACATATTCGGTTTTACTCCGGACAACATCTTCAGCCACCCAATCCCTTTGCTTGAAGTCCAAATCCAGCGGAGGACAATAATCGTCATTTACTAAAATTGAAGGTTTTTCGTCCTAGTATAAAAGTTGTCTGGATCCCATTTTATACTCAATCTATAGTATAATACTATAGATATCATGTGAAACGTGACTTGGAAAAAAATCATTCAAATAAATCACAAAATAAAAATTTGAAACAATTTTAAAAGTTACGAAAAGCCCAATTATACGTCAAAATGACGCACAACATCCTCTTTACAACCAAATGGCGGAATTTACATGGATGAGCCAACTATGTACTGCTAGGTCTCGACGGCTAATGAGTTGGTTCTGGATTTTGCAGCGATTCGATGGTAAATATAGAAGAGTTCATACGTCAAATTTACGTAGATTGGACTTCTAGGGTTAAATGCATAAATACCTAAATGATGTTTTGTTTTTATTATCTAATAACGATAAAAAAAAACCCGTTGATTTCATTCGTTTTTCAAGCTACGTGCATAGTTTTTCCACTAAAAAGCCTCAATTGAGTCATAAAGTACACAAATTTCAAGCATAATAAGTCACATCATTTCTATAAAACCAAAACTGGCAATAATATAAGTCGTGTTGTGCGATTATGAACATAGTGCATAAGGGCATAAGTCGTTATATAGCTAACTTAATTGTCTTACCATTTAACAATACCTCAGTCATGAACCACAGATCCTCGCACTCCGATTCCCAATTTTGAATGCGATACGATGGAGTGTCGCGTGATATTGCAAAAAGTATTGTTATCGAGGGTACTTATAAAATTACTTAAAATTAATTAAGTTTAGGTAAGTTGATATTCAACTAATAATCCATCGTGCTATTATCTCGAATAGCCTCCTGGATAAGCAGGTAATTATTAAATAATTAAATAAACAATTATATACCAATAAAATAACCATTGTGACCTATTTATTTACAATTATGTATATGTAATGAAGTAACATTTAATAAACTACTTATATGCTTTTAAAATTCCGTAAAATTATCATAATTACATATATAAACTTCGGAGATCATAATTATATCTCTGGACTACTGGGTTTTTCTACTGCATTTAATTCTACTGATTCTTTGTCAATAGTATCAGATTTCGGGGCATCACACCCTCTTCGATCTGCCGATATAATTTCCTTCATTTTTTTCTCTAACTCCTGATAAAACTCTTCTGGGTCATCGTCATCTTTTCTTTTAGGTACCACTTCAATATTTAGCTCTGGTAAAGATTCACTCGAGTCAGTACTGCTGCGTCGCTCTCGCGATTCTGATGAGGGAGATAACCCTGAAAGTAAATGAACAATGATTTAGTTATTATACCTTTTCTTTATTTTTCCGATCGCATTGGAATCACTACATAGTATAAAACAAAGTCGCTTTCTCTGTCCCTATGTCCCTTTGTACGCTTAAATCTTTGAAACTACGCAACGGATTTTGATGCGGTTTTTTTAATAGATAGAGTGATTCAAGAGGAAGGTGTATATGTATAATAATTAAATTAAATAGTGGAGAAGTACTGTTATTTTTGAGGTTTCTAATGTGATGCCGTAAATAATTACATTTTTTCCTCTTACCTACATTGCAAACGCAGGCTAAACCCTACGAGTTTTATCAAAATAATGTACTAAGTATTGAAAAGGTCTACAGAAAAGTCCGTGATGGTATATATTATGTCTATCTCTTATGGATAACCCACAATAACTTTCTTTTGTCATTTACTTTAAAAATTGCGGGACGTAGCGTTTGCGGCGGTACCGGCCGGCCGCCATTGCACCCGTGCGAAGCCGGGGCGGGTAGCTAGTTTATATATAAAGAATAGTTTATGAGCAAACATAAACTACAAGTATCTTTTGCACATGATATCCCTCATAGAAGTGGACTTCATCACAGGGCCGTAGCTAGTCGAATTTGAGGTAGGGCAGCGGTTCATCATCATTATCTCCAGCAAAATTAGCCATAAGAGGTTAAAAAATACTAATAGCAGTACAGGCTTCTATTTTGATAAAATAAATATTGTCTCAACTTACTTGGTTCCTCCTCAAAATATTCTTCATTACTTAAGCGCGACATATTTAATTAATAGAGTTTTGTTTGATTTAACAATTAAATGAGATTATCGTGTTTAAAAAAATACTCTTGAAGAGGGTAGACGTGAATTAAAAGAATTCTAATTACGATGATCTGGGATCAGGAGTTGCCATTTGAAAAAAAAAGAAGAAGAAGAAGAATTACGATGATAGTCATGGCTAAACTGTGAACACGAAATGAAATGAGATAACTAAATAAACATTTAATTAAGTGTACAAATTGTATTTATCCATATAAAAATTCGCCAGTGTGATTCGTTTTTGGTTCAAGCAGTCACAAAATTCATCGATTTACCTATACTTTATATAATTATCTGTGTTCAGAGTATTCGGCCTGATTACCGGCTGTATGCCTATTTACCTAATATGTAGTATAAAAAATTGTCCCTGGAGTAGCATAAATGGCGAAAAATCGCCTACGTTGGCAACACTGATTAAAAACAAAAATTAGCATCAAACTTGTGTTTAGCTATCGGTTTAAATGTGTGGGTTTGGCGACAGTGGTTTTCATATTAATAATTATGACACTATAGCACTTCTATTTGTTTTAATTGCTCCGAGGTTTTTACTGTTCTGTGCCCGAGACCAGTGTTGCCAGCAAGACTAACATAAAATTTGCTAAATGGCTGTTAAAATTTTGCCAAAATTTTGCTAAAGGATTTATAATTAAGCTAAATATTTTGCTAAAAATTTTTAATGTCAAATAAAACGACATTTTACTTAAAATTTTATATATCCAACACATTTATTTACACATAATATGTAAATAATGACATCATAAATAATAACATCTCTTATTCGAGTGTGTTATTATCAAATAAAATATTAATATCTTGGTCTTCATCCGCAGCCGATAATGTTGACGTAGACGTGGAAGCCTCATTGCCAAGACTATATATTTCCTTGGTGCCTATAGAGCGCAGTACATTATCCGGAACTGTGTAAGAGTAGCAGCATTTTCCTGCCCTCTTTAGGTCGAATCTTATGTATAAAATGGCATTTAAAGTTTTTACCGATAAACGGTTGCGAAGCTTAGTTTTGACGACATTCATTTGGCTAAAAACACGTTCTATTTCCGCGTTGGAATGTGGTAGTGATAATAATGATATTGCCAGCTGTGATAAATCTGCAAAAGGGTTATTACCAGCTGCGTCTTTATAATCCATTACTTCATTCCAGAATTCCAAGGTGGAAGTTGTGCATGTCCATGAAATGTCGACTAAATTTACGTATGCAAGGTAGCAAAACTGTAGTTGGTTTCATATGGTTTAACTTTTATTATATTATAATATTTTATATGCTAAAAAATAAGCTATATGCTAGACAACAAATAAAAATGCTAAACAATGTAAAAATATGCTAAATTTAGCATAAATTATGCCAAATTGGCAACACTGCCCGAGACGTTACTCTAGAAATCGAAATCTGACATCAGTAATCGAATGCAGTGAATAAAAATCATCATAATAATAAATGCGTTGTGTTTTTTTATTATACTTGCCCTTTTTTTGCTCCTTAAATTTACGAAAGAAAGTATACTACTTTAAAAGGGATTCGCTTGATGAATTTTAAAATTGACATGTGTATCAAGTTCGAGCGACACATGTTTCTAGTCAGTATCGATTAATTCACTATAATCGATGTTTCACTTTCTAAGCAGGTTACCTCTCTTCGAAGATAAATTTGATAGACGTCAAAATTCAAATCAATGTTGCGTACCTACAAGTTGCGACTTGCGTATTTTGGCTGTTTGGGCGTTTGGCATGGTTTTAACAGTTGACTGTTGAAGATTATGAAAACAAAGAAAATAATAAGGTTGATGGTTCATAATAATTTCATATCGCCGATCTTCTCATTACAGAAAGTGCATATATTGCTATTAATTATGTTCAGTCTTGCAAGGTGTGAAGTGATTTATTGGTTTATTGTGGCCAAATCTTAATCTGTTGATTGTGATGATAAACTCACGACTAGTTACATCCAGCTCATCATACCAAGGTCTTCTCTGTAAATCTTCTTGAATATTTCCATACCATTTTCCTTTAAATTTCTGATCCTACTTCCAGAATTCTAACCACGTACTATTTAACGAGACATTTACATCGGAATACTCTACTCTACTACTACTACTCTTACTACTACTACTACTCTTTCAAATAAACTCACCCGCAATTTTTTACTTTTTGTCAAGGTGTACAAGTTTATAATATTATTCTAAAACGTTAGAAGTGAATTGTAAATCCTTTGAAATAAATGTATCTAAATCTAATTTACTTTTTGGTTCTTATTTGATTAACTTTTCATCTGGGATTGTTAATATATTATATAATATAAAAATTTGTATGATTTATTGGTAGGTATACTATCTGCACACCTTACTCTTTCAAATAAAGAAATAAGTAATTACTTATGTATTCAAATTCACATTGGCGTCCATATATTCTGTGCCTCCAGTGAATAAGGGAATAACTCAAAAACAGCACTTTTCAGGAGAGACAAAAAACTATATATCAATACTAAATCTTTATTAATTCAAAATTTTAAGCTTGTATGTGTAAGATATGATGTTAGACTATATTTTTACATATGAACACATGTTGTAACAACCCCAGAAATATACTTTTTTCGTGTTTTTTTGTAGTTGTGGCCTTATGAACGAGTACTTCATGGAATAACTCAATGTATTCACATAATTTTTTTTTTACTCTTTGCAATATAACGACTTATGCCCTTATGCACTATGTTCATAATCGCACAACACGACTTATATTATTGCCAGTTTTTGTTTTATAGAAATGATGTGACTTATTATGCTTGAAATTTGTGTACTTTATGACTCAATTGAGGCTTTTTAGTGGAAAAACTATGCACGTAGCTTGAAAAACGAATGAAATCAACGGGTTTTTTTATCGTTATTAGATAATAAAAACAAAACATCATTTAGGTATTTATGCATTTAACCCTAGAAGTCCAATCTACGTAAATTTGACGTATGAACTCTTCTATATTTACCATCGAATCGCTGCAAAATCCAGAACCAACTCATTAGCCGTCGAGACCTAGCAGTACATAGTTGGCTCATCCATGTAAATTCCGCCATTTGGTTGTAAAGAGGATGTTGTGCGTCATTTTGACGTAGGTATAATTGGGCTTTTCGTAACTTTTAAAATTGTTTCAAATTTTTATTTTGTGATTTATTTGAATGATTTTTTTCCAAGTCACGTTTCACATGATATCTATAGTATTATACTATAGATTGAGTATAAAATGGGATCCAGACAACTTTTATACTAGGACGAAAAACCTTCAATTTTAGTAAATGACGATTATTGTCCTCCGCTGGATTTGGACTTCAAGCAAAGGGATTGGGTGGCTGAAGATGTTGTCCGGAGTAAAACCGAATATGTTATGGGGTTTTGTTACCCATGTATAATGAAAGCCGTAGATTGTAAAATAAACCTTTAATCGATCTTTCAATAATACAGTACTATGTTGTTAATGCTATACAATGTTTCACCAGTCACCACAATGAGTCTAGTCTGTACAGGTTAGCAGGAGACAATCATTGAGTATTGGTATTAAATACGTATCAACTGCGTATTGCGTTTTGCGTATTAACTATTGTTATAGTTGAAAATATAAATCACTAAAAAAACAAAAAGCTGTACTTACCTTTCAGCAAAACCGTGACACAATAAGCTGTTACGATTTTACCGCAATCGGGCAGCAGTTTCCTTCTCAAGGGAGTAGCAACAACTGACATGAACCGTTCTTGCATTAAATTCAAGAGCCTAAAGAGATTTCGCTAAACCGATAGTCGCCGACCTTTTCCCTCATAACTCGGTCATTTTTGGAGCTAGAAATATCGCGTTTTAGCAGAAAGTAGAGCGCGATGCGCCGGATTCTACTGTGTCATTATTCCATAACGATACATATGCTCGTTAACACGTTCTTGTCGCAAATGAGCGATATGTAGTATAAAAAATTGTCCCTGGAGTAGCATAAATGGCGAAAAATCGCCTACGTTGGCAACACTGATTAAAAACAAAAATTAGCATCAAACTTGTGTTTAGCTATCGGTTTAAATGTGTGGGTTTGGCGACAGTGGTTTTCATATTAATAATTATGACACTATAGCACTTCTATTTGTTTTAATTGCTCCGAGGTTTTTACTGTTCTGTGCCCGAGACCAGTGTTGCCAGCAAGACTAACATAAAATTTGCTAAATGGCTGTTAAAATTTTGCCAAAATTTTGCTAAAGGATTTATAATTAAGCTAAATATTTTGCTAAAAATTTTTAATGTCAAATAAAACGACATTTTACTTAAAATTTTATATATCCAACACATTTATTTACACATAATATGTAAATAATGACATCATAAATAATAACATCTCTTATTCGAGTGTGTTATTATCAAATAAAATATTAATATCTTGGTCTTCATCCGCAGCCGATAATGTTGACGTAGACGTGGAAGCCTCATTGCCAAGACTATATATTTCCTTGGTGCCTATAGAGCGCAGTACATTATCCGGAACTGTGTAAGAGTAGCAGCATTTTCCTGCCCTCTTTAGGTCGAATCTTATGTATAAAATGGCATTTAAAGTTTTTACCGATAAACGGTTGCGAAGCTTAGTTTTGACGACATTCATTTGGCTAAAAACACGTTCTATTTCCGCGTTGGAATGTGGTAGTGATAATAATGATATTGCCAGCTGTGATAAATCTGCAAAAGGGTTATTACCAGCTGCGTCTTTATAATCCATTACTTCATTCCAGAATTCCAAGGTGGAAGTTGTGCATGTCCATGAAATGTCGACTAAATTTACGTATGCAAGGTAGCAAAACTGTAGTTGGTTTCATATGGTTTAACTTTTATTATATTATAATATTTTATATGCTAAAAAATAAGCTATATGCTAGACAACAAATAAAAATGCTAAACAATGTAAAAATATGCTAAATTTAGCATAAATTATGCCAAATTGGCAACACTGCCCGAGACGTTACTCTAGAAATCGAAATCTGACATCAGTAATCGAATGCAGTGAATAAAAATCATCATAATAATAAATGCGTTGTGTTTTTTTATTATACTTGCCCTTTTTTTGCTCCTTAAATTTACGAAAGAAAGTATACTACTTTAAAAGGGATTCGCTTGATGAATTTTAAAATTGACATGTGTATCAAGTTCGAGCGACACATGTTTCTAGTCAGTATCGATTAATTCACTATAATCGATGTTTCACTTTCTAAGCAGGTTACCTCTCTTCGAAGATAAATTTGATAGACGTCAAAATTCAAATCAATGTTGCGTACCTACAAGTTGCGACTTGCGTATTTTGGCTGTTTGGGCGTTTGGCATGGTTTTAACAGTTGACTGTTGAAGATTATGAAAACAAAGAAAATAATAAGGTTGATGGTTCATAATAATTTCATATCGCCGATCTTCTCATTACAGAAAGTGCATATATTGCTATTAATTATGTTCAGTCTTGCAAGGTGTGAAGTGATTTATTGGTTTATTGTGGCCAAATCTTAATCTGTTGATTGTGATGATAAACTCACGACTAGTTACATCCAGCTCATCATACCAAGGTCTTCTCTGTAAATCTTCTTGAATATTTCCATACCATTTTCCTTTAAATTTCTGATCCTACTTCCAGAATTCTAACCACGTACTATTTAACGAGACATTTACATCGGAATACTCTACTCTACTACTACTACTCTTACTACTACTACTACTCTTTCAAATAAACTCACCCGCAATTTTTTACTTTTTGTCAAGGTGTACAAGTTTATAATATTATTCTAAAACGTTAGAAGTGAATTGTAAATCCTTTGAAATAAATGTATCTAAATCTAATTTACTTTTTGGTTCTTATTTGATTAACTTTTCATCTGGGATTGTTAATATATTATATAATATAAAAATTTGTGTGATTTATTGGTAGGTATACTATCTGCACACCTTACTCTTTCAAATAAAGAAATAAGTAATTACTTATGTATTCAAATTCACATTGGCGTCCATATATTCTGTGCCTCCAGTGAATAAGGGAATAACTCAAAAACAGCACTTTTCAGGAGAGACAAAAAACTATATATCAATACTAAATCTTTATTAATTCAAAATTTTAAGCTTGTATGTGTAAGATATGATGTTAGACTATATTTTTACATATGAACACATGTTGTAACAACCCCAGAAATATACTTTTTTCGTGTTTTTTTGTAGTTGTGGCCTTATGAACGAGTACTTCATGGAATAACTCAATGTATTCACATAATTTTTTTTTTACTCTTTGCAATATAACGACTTATGCCCTTATGCACTATGTTCATAATCGCACAACACGACTTATATTATTGCCAGTTTTGGTTTTATAGAAATGATGTGACTTATTATGCTTGAAATTTGTGTACTTTATGACTCAATTGAGGCTTTTTAGTGGAAACACTATGCACGTAGCTTGAAAAACGAATGAAATCAACGGGTTTTTTTTATCGTTATTAGATAATAAAAACAAAACATCATTTAGGTATTTATGCATTTAACCCTAGAAGTCCAATCTACGTAAATTTGACGTATGAACTCTTCTATATTTACCATCGAATCGCTGCAAAATCCAGAACCAACTTATTAGCCGTCGAGACCTAGCAGTACATAGTTGGCTCATCCATGTAAATTCCGCCATTTGGTTGTAAAGAGGATGTTGTGCGTCATTTTGACGTATAATTGGGCTTTTCGTAACTTTTAAAATTGTTTCAAATTTTTATTTTGTGATTTATTTGAATGATTTTTTTCCAAGTCACGTTTCACATGATATCTATAGTATTATACTATAGATTGAGTATAAAATGGGATCCAGACAACTTTTATACTAGGACGAAAAACCTTCAATTTTAGTAAATGACGATTATTGTCCTCCGCTGGATTTGGACTTCAAGCAAAGGGATTGGGTGGCTGAAGATGTTGTCCGGAGTAAAACCGAATATGTTATGGGGTTTTGTTACCCATGTATAATGAAAGTCGTAGATTGTAAAATAAACCTTTAATCGATCTTTCAATAATACAGTACTATGTTGTTAATGCTATACAATGTTTCACCAGTCACCACAATGAGTCTAGTCTGTACAGGTTAGCAGCAGACAATCATTGAGTATTGGTATTAAATACGTATCAACTGCGTATTGCGTTTTGCGTATTAACTATTGTCCTAGTGAATCATTTTCACTATCGTCGAATCAATTTAAAATTCGATCAAGTGCGTTCCGTTTCGGAACGCCACAGATAATAAAATATAGATAATAAAAGTGGCAACGCCACAATGTCATGGTGGTATACATTGAGGCCGCGAATGCCATATGTGATTTCACTAAGCCCATCATCACACACGCATTCCACCGAATGCCAACTCTGGCTTTTCACTAAGCCCAACAACACACACGCATTCCTCCGAATGCAAACTCTGGCTTTTCACTAAGCCCCACAACAAACCTCATGTTTGTTCCACACGCATTCCTCCGAATGCCGAGTCCCACGGACTCCCATATTCCAATGGTCTCTCCAAGACCCAACCTCCGCCAGCGTCACCCGCGCACCGCGCATCCACGGTTTACTATAAGCAGCTATCTGTACTCCTAATAGCAGACGCCGGCTTCAACGGACTACGGTAATACCGCGCATCCACGGTTTACTATAAGCAGCCATAACCCCTTATAGCAGACACCGACTTCAACGGACTACGGCTACGAAATGACTACTGGCACACTCTGACCAATCGAACTAAGATTCACCGCTATCACTCAACTCAAATTCAAGTTTCAAACATTAATCAACTTCAAGTGGTACTTGGCCCTCAGGCATCCTCAGTATATTAACAAAGTGAAGTTACCCGAACATTGTATAAACAACATCTGTCTTTTCAAAGTGATTATTGGTGTTTAGTATTTCAATAGCTCAACAGTTAAAAAAAAAGAGAAATCTTATCTGAACTGAATATTACTCATCCAACCGAATATTAAAACTCTAGGTATCTTCTATACAGCCATACTGACAATCATGCGTCCCCGTACGCCATTTCTCACACTACATTACTACGGTAATTCATCTCGGGATACCAAAATAACTACCATCCTGCCTCGGCCCACACTGACCTTACAGGGTTACCATACTGCCGCGGTCCTCCTGACCGGTCAGAACACACATCTACTATCCTGGACCTCATGCCAGATAGAACACCACAATCCTTCGATGAACTACATTACCATCACAATATTATTTCACGCAACACACATTTACTTCACAACGTACGAGACAACACAACTATCAGTATGCTACAACTCTACTCAACTAGAACTCTACTGAACTATACCTCCCAAATCTATCATTGTGCTAGCCTGTGCAGCTTGCTCAAATGTTAACAGCAGTTTTATTTTGTTGTTATGATCATTAACAAACAAATGTGACAACAGCACAAAAATAACATCTTAAAAAGTTTAAAACGAATAATTCGTAACTGAACCGCAGAAAACACTCAAAAAGTGGTGAAAGCTTATTCTCAACTGAATATTTACCAACTTGAATTTAAAGTAATCATGTGATAACATAATATCTGCCTACAAAAAAAAATCGCGAGAAACCCTTCAAAACTTTTTTTTATCGGCAAATTTGCATATGGCTAAATTCCTTAACGTTATGTTTACTTTTGAAAACTCAACTTAAAACAATTAATAAGTGTATACTATAAGCAGCTATAAGCAGCATCTGTGAATCTAATATCGAACGGCAAAAGGGCTGAGCTAAATTTTAGTTTCAACGTAATAAGAATGAACTACTCAACAACTACTGTACAACTACCTAATTGATGTATTCAGTTGATGTCAAACTGCAGCTAGTCACAAAAACTATTATCAAGAAATTACATTAAATGCACACAATGTAAATCGATTAGGTACTATCGAATACTCCACGTTTAGGACTTATTTGAAGCTAAAAACCAAAAAAAATGTGTGCGTGTGCTACGCGTACGTGTACACACGTAAGAAATGAAACTTCTTTTTGACCTTATTTTTTCAAAAAATAATTGATAGGGATAAGAAAAAAAATGTATGCGTGTACTAGAGTACACACGTAAGAAGTGAAACTTCTTTATGACCTTAAAAATGTCACGAGTATGGCGTAACGCAAAAATGTCACGCGTACGGCGTAACGCAAAAATGTCACGCTTACGGCGTAACGCAAAAATGTTACACTAAATTTTTGTCCAACCCCGATAAAGAAGTTTCACTTCAAAAACTTTCAGAAAACCTGGATGGGTTTTTCTTTTCTCTATTCAATTAAACAGACATTATCTGACGACAGTATGTAAACTGTAAAGGCGCTATTAACCTTAAGATTATTTCCAGTTTTTTTTTTTTTAAAGTCTTAATATCTTAACATTTAACGTACCCTAACGTTGATGGGATAGTTCTTAATTTTAAAGCAATCTAATGTACTAAAACCAAATGTAGATTCCAAAGATTTATCTTACGCTAGATGTTTATTTGAACACACGCTAATTATCTGTGACATTGTATTATGAACTGCCTAAATAAGGACCCAATAAATTCTCTGTAAAAATTCAAAACTAAATGCCTCGATTTACCTTTTATTCGATAAAACTAAATCTGCAACATTTCATAAAACTTCATATCGTAAAACTGTATACTGTGAATTGTTCACAACTTTATTTTAAGAAATTACCTCAAATATCACCTTAAATAAAACCTACGAAAAGTTTTTTTTTAAACCTCAAATGCACTAGTTAAGGCATTACTTTTCGTTTTTAATCGAATAGCAATAAGGCTGTCTTTGTGTAGCAATTAATTGCTATTTGTCAAGGGTTATAGCCTAAAAAACCAACGCAGGTAGTTTAAGAAATTAATGCGGGTAGTCAAGAAACTAACGCGGGTAGTTAAGAAACTAATTTGAAAGTAATTCGCATACTGTTTTTGTTCTGATACACGGACAAGTGAATGTTTATTGTTTACGTTCGATTGAAGGATCTGGATGCAGTGTACCAATTAATGTGCTTTCTTTGTTAGTGTTAGCTCACAAAATAACAAACATTAAAGCAATTCGTTACTTAATTTATCTTGATGGCAGTGCTTACGCCACAAAGTATTTTTTAAAATTACGTGAATTACCTACTAATGTAAACCCGTCCCTGAATAAGTGAAATAGGTACTGTTAATTTATCACTGCGTAAATAAGTTGAGTTAAATGTAATGCAATAAGATTAAACTATACACTGGTCTTGTAGGTTACAACTTTTAACAAAATCTGTAATCATTACATTCGGTACAGCCTGTAAATTAGCGATGTTTTTGTGCAGCATTTTGCCGAGGCTGTGACCATTTTCCTCAATTAATTTTAAAATAAATTTTGTAACTAATGTTTTTGGCAATAAATTTCTTTTTCTTTCGAATAAGTTGCTTGAAGTTACTACATTTTGAAAACCTACTTTCTTTATCTTACTGTACACTCAAAGTGGAATGTTATCTACTGACCGGTTTTGTATGAGATTGAAGGATAGTTGCACGACACGTCGACACGTCGCTCTGGTTCCGGTGATCTCAGGCTCGACGTGTTGATGGTAGTGATGGTAGCGCGACGCCCGGCGTGGTATTGCGGTGCCTGGCGTGGATGTGCAACACCTGGCGTGGTGTCGCGGAGCCCAGCTTGGTGCCGCGGCGCTCAGTATGGATGCGTAATGCACCACATGGCGCAACGCATGACGCTCGACGCATGATGCTCGACGCTCGACGCATGATGCTCGAAGCCGGATGCTCGACGCGATGGCACGGTGCACGACATGACACGGCGCTGCTCTCGATGATACGATGATGCTCGCTTCCGACTTCTTGCTGTTCCCGTTGAAACTGGATCGAAGTGCCACGTGGTTGCGGCGCTTTGACTTTTAATCAGGTTATCGTATATCGTATCGAGGTTATCGTCACGTGTTTTCTCATTTGCTCGATTTGATCCCAATTCTGATGTCGGAGCAAGATGTAGATTGTGAATCTATTTTCAAGCTGTGGGCGTTGCGTTGGGTAATCGAGCAAAGAAACACCTCAAACTCAATCATTTCTTTATTTACCACCGATTCGGAAAGCAGTATCTACAGAGAAGAACCGGCAAGAAACTCTATAGTTGCTCTTTTTAATCATGTCAGTTTTACAATACAGTCATTTTAATACAATCACTTTAAATACAATCACTTTTAATAACCGTTACGTTACACATTTAAATTAAACACTAGCAAAGAAAAGGTTAACAGTTCCTAGTAGTGGAAGATCCGAACTCTTCGATGTTCGAATGTGAAGTGCCGTCCCGAGGGCGAGCCTTCACGGGCTCGACCCGGTACAAGCATGAAGTAAGCCGCCAACTTCACTGTGCTGCCACCTCCCGGAACTCGTGCTTAGAGTCGTTTTACATCCGCGCTATTGACCGTCTCCGACATTAATAATAATAAATGAACCTGATTCGGATTTTTTTTTTTTTATCAGATTGGTGATGGGCCGTGATTGGTCAAGGACTCCTTCACGCAGCCGAGACGGCAGTCGTGAGGGCAATGAACAGCGAAGCCGGCGTAGTAGAGAGCGCCGCAGTGAAAAGCGCTCAGACCGCCGCAGTCAGCGCCCAAGCCCGAACCGAAGTGCCAGTCACCGGAGCCGCCCTAACACTGAGCACCACCAAAGGAGTCCCGGTGAGCGACGTTCTAGGCGTAGTATTGAACGTCGCAGCCAACGATCAGGTGAACATCGAAGTCGTAGCCGCAGTCAGCTACGAAATCGCCACGATAGCAGAATTATGAATATTGATCGGGACCGTAGAAGTAGGAAACGTAGTAAGGACTGTTCTATTACAAGACCCCAAAAAGGTGATAAAAGCGATGTAACTAGTACTTTAATAGATTCATTTGTTGATGCGATTAAATCGATGAAATCTAGTTCTAGTGATAAATTTTCGTCTATTCACAATGTAATACCTGATTTTGATCCAATGGCAAAAGAACAGACTGTTAATGCGTGGTTATCGAAGGTTGAGGAATGTAAATTAATTTACGAATGGTCAGAAAAACAAGTCGTGCACTACGCTCTGCCTAAACTCTCGGGAATAGCTAAAACGTGGTACCAAAGTCTCCCCACTTTGCTGTATTCTTGGGAGGAATGGAAAGTTAAATTAATTGAAACTTTTCCATCTACCCAGAATTATGGTGAATTATTAACTGAAATGTTGAATAAAAAACTACGGTTTAGTGAATCTCCCGAATTATATTATTACACTAAAATTAACTTACTAAACCGTTGCAACATATATGGCAAAAATGCAGTTGATTGTCTAATTTATGGAATTGAAGATAGGGGTATTAGACTAGGAGCTCAAGCGGCACAATTTTCTGAACCTGAACAGTTACTCAAATTTTTTAAAACTGTTAAACCAGGCGTTTCTAGGGATACCGAAAGATCAATTCGAGATAGGGATAAACGGCCGGTACCAAATAATTCAAATAGCGTCTTGAATAAGCCGAATAGATTCGAACCGGGTCGGATAACTTGTTTCAATTGTAACGAAGTAGGTCACCCCAGCTATAAATGCAATAAACCGTTATTAAAGTGTAGTCGTTGTAATTTATTAGGTCATTTGTCTAATGCGTGTTCTAAAATGGAACCCGCTCAAAAGCTAGATAAGGAAAAAACCGTGTTGAAAATCTCTAGTCAACAATCGGCGAGTATTTACACTTTTCCTATACGTATTAACGGGGTAAATGTCCAATGTCATTTAGATTTAGGGAGCGAATGTACTCTAATTCGGTTGACGGACGCCCTAAATCTAGGGTTCGATTGGACCACAAATGATTTACCCTTACTAAAAGGCCTAGGCAATATACCGTACCAGCCTATCGGTAAGTCGTTAGTTAATATTGAGGTACAAGGAATTACTGAAAAAGATATAGAAATATTAGTTATTAATGATAACCTCATTAACTATCCAGTGCTTCTAGGGCATTCATTTTCAGAACGGCCGGGTATTAAAATTACTAAAACCGTAGATAAACTGGAGATTTGTAAGACCCAAAACGCTAAAATACACTTGTTATGTAGGGAGCAAACTTATATTAACCCTGAGGCAATACAAACTGTCGCAGTATTAGCAAAACCTGAACTTTCTTGTACTGTATATGTTAGAGGTGGTATGCGGGGACAAAATGGTTCTGAATTCTATTTGTTTCCGGGAGAATATGAATTAAAAGATGGATTAGGCTGTCTTCTTATCTTAAATCCTAGAACTAAGGGTTTAATTCTAGAACGTGAACAGTTGCTGATACGCAGTATGGTAATGAGTAATGATTGTAAATATGTAAATAACGTTAATTTCACTGACAGGAATGATATATCTGAGCCTGTTATAGGGGATAATCTTAGCGAATTAGAAAAACAAATGGTGAAGGACTTGCTCGCAAGATATAGCAGCTGTTTTTCTTCCTGTCTTAAGGATCTCGGATTTACAACTGTATTAGAAATGGATATACAATTAAAGAATGAAGAACCGGTAGTTTACAGGCCTTATAGACTCTCGTATGCAGAAAGAGAAGATGTCAGGCGCATGGTAGCAGAAATGTTAGATTGTGGTATAGTTAAGGAGTCTTCATCACCTTACGCGAGCCCCATTGTATTGGTAAGAAAGAAAAGTGGTGAGAGGCGAATGTGTGTTGACTACAGAGCCTTAAACAGCAGGACTAAGCGAGACCATTATCCTCTCCCTAGGGTAGAAGACCTTCTTGATCAATTAGCGGGCCATAAGATGTTCATATCGCTGGATTTGGCTTCAGGGTACTATCAGATTCCCATCTCGGAGAAGTCTCAAGAGAAGACCGCGTTTGTTACGCCAGATGGACAATATGAATACACCAGAATGCCATTTGGCTTAGCAAACGCTCCTTCGGTTTTCCAAAGAGCCATGCATAAGATTCTTAATAAAGCACGGTTAAGTTATGTAATTGTGTATATGGATGATGTTTTGATACCCGCGCGTTGCTTTGATGAAGCGCTGCAAAGACTAGAAGAAGTTTTGAACTTATTAAAAGAAGGAGGCTTAACACTGAAAATGCAGAAATGTAAATTTATGTTTGATAAATTAGACTTTTTAGGGTTTGAAATAAGTGGTAATGGTATCCAACCAGGCTCTGCGAAAACTGGAGCAGTCTCAAAATTTCCTACTCCCTTAAATCAGCATGACGTTAGACGATTTTTAGGTCTTGCCAGCTTCTTTAGAAGATTTGTCAAGGATTTTGCTCTGATAGTAAAACCATTGACGGGTCTTCTAAAGAAAAATGCGCCTTGGAAATGGGGGGAAGAAGAAGCAACTGCATTTACAGAGATTAAAAAACGATTGACCAGCAGACCAATTCTCGCACTATACGACAAAAATTTAGAAACTCAGTTACACACGGATGCGTGTAGATTTGGCATCGCGGGTATTCTTCTTCAGAAAGACGAGAAAGGTTTATGGAGAGTTGTAGCATACTACAGTCGTCAAACCACGGTAGAAGAGCAGAAACTTCACTCGTTTGAGTTAGAAACTCTAGCTGTGATAGCGTCATTAAACAAGTTTAGGGTCTACTTGTTAGGCCTACGCTTCAAAATACTAACAGATTGTAATTCATTACGCACCACACTTACAAAACGAGATGTGATCCCGAAAATTGCAAGATGGTGGGTGCAGTTACAAGAATATGACTGTGAAATTGAGTATCGACCAGGAGATAAGATGTCACATGTGGATGCCCTGAGTCGAGCTCCATCAGACTCAAAAGTAGACGATTTGCACGTTATTGATATACTTAGTGTTACTGCTGAAGATTGGATTACTACTATTCAATCTTCAGATGACGATATAAGGCGTATTAAAGAAATATTAAGTGATCCAGAATCCCCCAACATAAGTACATTTCAAAATTACAAATTAAAAAATGGACGTGTATACAGGATCATAGCTGATGATAATATCAAATGGGTAGTGCCTAGAGGCGCACGCTGGCAAATTGTTAAAGCCAATCACGATGACGTAGGCCATTTTGGGTTAGAAAAGACTTTAGATCGTATTCGGGCATTATATTGGTTTCCTAAAATGAGAACCTTTGTCACCAAATATGTTTCAGCATGTTTAGAATGTGCTCACCATAAGATGCCAGGTGGTGCTCGACAAGGTCACCTACATTCCATAAAAAAAGTAGAAATCCCCTTTCACACGGTCCACGTGGACCATGTTGGGCCTTTCATTAAGAGTAAGAAGGGGAACTCATATATCTTAGTAATCATCGATGCCTTTACTAAATTTGTTTCTTTGGCTGCCGTCAAAAGTACCAAAACGTCGGAAACTATAAAAGTAATTAAAAAAAAATCTTATTGGGTATTTTGATACTCCAACACGCCTCATTTCTGATAGAGGTAGCTGTTTTACCAGCAAGAGGTTTAGGAAGTTTATACAGGCCTTAGGCATAAAGCATGTTATGAATGCAGTAGCCACGCCGCGAGCAAATGGTCAAGTAGAAAGGTCAAACCGAACTATATTGGCATCATTGGGAACCATGAACCATGGCAAAGATCCTAGAACATGGGATGATAATCTATCGGATATACAGTTAGGCATTAATACGACAATACACGACGTCACAAAAAAAACTCCTAGTGAATTATTATTTGGGCGTAGAGTTACAAATCCTTCGCAAGGTATATTAAGTGAAGTAATTTCGGATGTAGGACATGGAATAGTAGACGGTAAGATTGACGATATTAGATTAGATGCACGCTGCCTGATGAAACAGCAAGCGAAGGTCAGTGAAGAACGGTATAATAGAAAAAGAAAAGCGGCAAAAGTATATAAAGTAGGTGATCTAGTGCGAATTTTGAGAGCAGTTGCATCTGGCAGCGGGCAGTCTAAAAAGTTGGAACCCAAACTACAGGGACCGTACCGCGTAATTAAAGTTTTACCAAACGACCGTTATGTGGTAGAGGATACCCCTTTATCTCGAAAAGGTAGGCGGTACGAAGCTGTCGTGGCAGCCGACAAAATGCACCCTTGGTTAAATTTTAAATCGATGTCTGATAGCGATAATGACGGTGATGATAGTTGTTCTGATGCCATTGAGAATCAAAATAATTAAATTTTATACATACACATTAGGTAGTTTAAAGTTCTTTATGTATATTGTAATACACATCCTTCTATAAATGACGAGTCAAGTCTACGTGTTTGGTATGAACGAAGAATGATCGACGTTTATAACAAACACATGGAATTTGAAATAGCTTGCATATTGTGGGCATGCCGGGCACAATATGCCGCCCAACGAGAACCAAAATGCAGTATATGTGTGAACAGTGAGTACCGAGTGATTTTGTATGATTATTATGGGTATGCCGGGCACAATGATGTGCCGCCCAAAACGAATAGCTTACATACTGTGGGCATGCCGGGCATGATGTGCCGCCCAAAGAGTAACAATATGCAGTCTATGTGCAAGCAATGAGTACTGAGTGATTTTTATTACTGTTGAGGGCATGCTGGGTACAATGATGTGCCGCCCAAAGAGTAACAATATGCAGTCTATGTGCAAGCAGTGAGTTCTGAGTGATTTTGATTACTGTTGAGGGCATGCTGGGTACAATGGTGTGCCGCCCATAAGAAAGCAACAATTATTATTGTACATTGTTATTTTTGTGATCTAATTATTGTCAAATTTAAATGTATGAGATAGTATTATGTAATTTAAATATAACATTATGATTGTATTGCAATACCTGCATAAGGTCACTAATATGTAAAAATGTATTGGTGAGCAATAAATTATTTGAATTTGAATTAGTCCTAATCAAACGGATAGAGAAGTGAGTTTTTGTTATACAAATGTTTGTAGCGATTGTCGAAGTAGTTCCAATAGAGATATATATGTCGGAGCAAGGTGTAGATTGTGAATCTATTTTCAAGCTGTGGGCGTTGCGTTGGGTAATCGAGCAAAGAAACACCTCAAACTCAATCATTTCTTTATTTACCACCGATTCGGAAGGCAGTATCTACAGAGAAGAACCGGCAAGAAACTCCATAGTTGCTCTTTTTAATCATGTCAGTTTTACAATACAGTCATTTTAATACAATCACTTTAAATACAATCACTTTTAATAACCGTTACGTTACACATTTAAATTAAACACTAGCAAAGAAAAGGTTAACAGTTCCTAGTAGTGGAAGGTCCGAACTCTTCGATGTTCGAATGTGAAGTGCTGTCCCGAGGGCGAGCCTTCACCGGCTCGACCCGGTACAAGCATGAAGTAAGCCGCCAACATCACTGTGCTGCCACCTCACGGAACTCGTGCTTCGAGTCGTTTTACATCCGCGCTATTGACCGTCTCCGACACGGCCATCCTGCGCTGTACACGTCCTCGTGTATGTGTGTGCTGTAACATAGAAAACATCTCGCACAGTACATGCTCTTCGGCCAATCCTGACAAATTTTTACAATTAAACTCTGATATCTAATTTTTAGGCTTTTAAACCACAAAACTAAAAAAAACTAAACCCTTAAGATCACCTAGTTGTCCGTAAGTCTATCAGTCTATCTATCAAGACCTTTGAAATTCATATCGCATACCATCGTCCCGTTAAGCTTTGAAAAGTTATAACAGTCGATCAAAAGATAGCAGTTTTCGACATTCGCAGGGGACACAAGGAATCAATACCTTCAGGATATTTCTTGTGAACACAGAATCATGAAATTTGTACAAGGAACGTCCTATAGCAAAGAATCTCATAATACAAAATTTAAGTTCATATGAAAACAGGTTTTTTCTTAATTTGAATATCCTAAAATAATTTCCAACTTCAACCCTTTGAAATTAACCATTTTGATTAAAGTAATGAAACATTGAATCCTGATCATTTCGATTAAATTTATGAACTAACTACTAAAAGAAAATAACGCTTAAGCAACCAAATACCACTTTCACTGCTATTGTCATCAGCAGATCATTATTAAAGTATCACAAAAAAACTAGAGCATGAATCTTATCCGAGGCCTGTGGCTTTTCACTAAGCCCATCATCTCACACGCATTCCACCGAATGCCAACTCTGGCTTTTCACTAAGCCCATCATCACACACGCATTCCACCGAATGCCAACTCTGGCTTTTCACTAAGCCCAACAACACACACGCATTCCTCCGAATGCAAACTCTGGCTTTTCACTAAGCCCCACAACAAACCTCATGTTTGTTCCACACGCATTCCTCCGAATGCCGAGTCCCACGGACTCCCATATTCCAATGGTCTCTACAAGACCCAACCTCCGCCAGCGTCACTCGCCCACCGCGTATCCACGGTTTACTACAAGCAGCTATCTGTACTCCTAATAGCAGACGCCGATTTCAAACGGACTACGGTAATACCGCGTATCCACGGTTTACTATAAGCAGCCATAACTCCTAATAGCAGACACCGATTTCAACGGACTACGGCTACGAAATGACTACTGGCACACTCTGACCAACCGAACTAAGATTCATCGCTATCACTCAACTCAAACTCAAATTTCAAACATTAATCAACTTCAAGTGGTACTTGGCCCCCAGGCATCCTCAATATATTAACAAGGTGAAGTTACCCGAACATAGTATAAACAAAATCTGTCTTTTCAAAGTGATTATTGGTGTTTGCAGGATTCAATAGCTCAACAGTAAAAAAAAAGTGAAACCTGAACTGAATATTACTCATCCAACAGAATCAATATTCTTAATCGTTTTTCGTTTTAATAAACTCAAGTTATCTCCTATACAGCCATACTGACAATCATGTGTCCCCGTACGCCATTTCTCACACTACATTACTACGGTAATTCATCTCGGAATACCAAAATAACTACCATCCTGCCTCAGCCCACACTGACCTTACAGGGTAACCATACTGCCCCGGTCCTCCTGACCGGTCAGAACACATATCTACTATCCTGGACCTCATGCCAGATAGAACACCACAACCCTTCGATGAACTACATTACCATCACAATATTATTTCACGCAACACACATTTACTTCACAACGTACGAGACAACACAACCATCAGTATGCTACAACTCAACTCTACTGAACTATACCTCAATTCTATCATAGTGATAGCCTGTGCAGCTTGCTCAAATTTTAACAGCAGTTTTATTTTGTTGTTATGATCATTGACAAACAAATGTGACAACAGCACAAAAATAACATCTCAAAAAGTTTAAAACGAATAATTCGTAACTGAACCGCAGAAAACACTCAAAAAGTGATGAAAGCTTATTCTCAACTGAATATTTACCAACTTGAATTTAAAGTAATCATGTGATAACATATCTGCCTACAAAAAAATCGCGAGAAACCCTTCAAAACTTTTTTTTATCGGCAAATTTGCATATGGCTAAATTCCTTAACGGTATGTTTGCTTTTGAAAACTCAACTTAAAACAATTAATAAATGTAGGCTTAAACTCATCTGTTAATCTAATATCGAACGGCAAAAGGGCTAAATTTTAGTTTCAACGTAATAAGATTGAACTGCTCAACAACTACAGCTGTACAACTACCTAATTGATGTATTTAGTTGATGTTAAACTGCAGCTAGTCACAAAAACTATTATCAAGAAATTACATTAAATGCACACAATGTAAATCGATGAAGTACTATCGATGTAAATCGATTAGGTACTATCGATGTAAATCGATTAGGTACTATCGATGTAAATCGATTAGGTACTATCGATGTAAATCGATTAGGTACTATCGATGTAAATCGATTAGGTACTATCGATGTAAATCGATTAGGTACTATCGATGTAAATCGATTAGGTACTATCGATGTAAATCGATTAGGTACCATCGATGTAAATCGATCAGGTACTATCGATGTAAATCGATTAGGTACTATCGAATACTCCACGTTTAGGACTTATTTGAAGCTAAAAAAACAAAAAATATGTGCGTGTACACGTAAGAAATGAAACTTCTTTATGATCTTATTTTTTCAAAAAATAATTTACTATATGCAACTTTACAGAAATATGTCGAATCACGCGTGATAGGGATAAGAAAAAAATGGTGCGTAACGGAAAAATGTCACACGTAACGAAAAATGTTACACTAAATTCTTTTTTCAACCCCGATAAAGAAGTTTCACTTCAAAAACCTTTAGAAAACCTGGATGGGTTTTTCTTTTCTCTATTCAATTAAACAGACATTTTCTGACGACAGTATGTAAACTGTAAAGGCGCTATTAACCTTAAGATTATTTTCAACAGTCTTAATATCTTAACATTGAACGGACCCAAACGTCGATGAGATAGTTAAAATAATTTTAAAGCAATCAAGTTACGTACTGAAACTAAATCCAGACCCGTATTCCAATCATAACATTTATCTTAGGCCAGCTGTTTATTTGAACACGCTAATTATCTGCGACATTGTATTATGAACTGCCTAAATAAGGACCCAATAAATTCTCTGTAAAAATTCAAAACTAAATGCCTCGATTTACCTTTTATTCGATAAAACTAAATCTGTAACATTTCATAAAACTGCATATTGTAAAAACTGCATACTGTGAATTGTTCACAACTTTATTATTATTATTATTTTTTTAAAGAAATGACCTCAAATGTCACCTTAAATAAAACCTACGAAAAGTTTATTAAACCTTCGATGCACTAGTTAACGCATTACTTTTCGTTTTTATTCGAATAACAATAAGGCTGTCTTTGTGTAGCAATTAATTGCTATTTGTCAAGGGTATAGCCTAAATAAAAACTAACGCAGGTAGTTCAAGAAATTAATGCGGGTAGTCAAGAAACTAACGCGGGTAGTTAGAAAACTAATTTGAAAGTAATTCGCATACTGTTTTTGTTCTGATACACGGACAAGTGAATGTTTATCGTTTACGTTCGATTGAAGGATCTGGATGCAGTGTACCAATTAATGTGCTTTCTTTGTTAGTGTTAGTTAATATATTTTTTTTAAATTACGTCAATTACCTACTAAAGTAAACCCGTCCCTGAATAAGTGAAATAGGTACTGTTAATTTATCACTGCGTAACTAAGATGGGCTGAATGTAATGGAATAAGTTTTAACTAACTACAAAACCGTAAAGCAATATCGCACGACCTAATAATAACAACACTGCGTAAATAAGTTGAGTTAAATGTATTGCAATAAGATTAAACTATACACTGGTCTTGTAGGTTACAACTTTTAACAAAATCTGTAATCATTACATTCGGTACAGCCTGTAAATTAGCGCTGTTTTTGTGCAGCATGTTGCCGAGGCTGTGACCATTTACCTCAATTAATTTTAAAATAAATTTTGTAACTAACGTTTTTGGCAATAAATTTCTTTTTCTTTCAAATAAGTTACTACATTTTGAAAACCTTTCTTTATCTAACTGTTCACTCAGAGTGAAATGTTATCTACTGACCGGTTTGGTATGAGATTGAAGGACGACACGTCGACACGTCGCTCTGGCTCTGGTGATCTCAGGCCCGACGTGTTGATGGTAGTGATGGTAGCGCGACGCCCGGCGTGGTATTGCGGTGCCTGGCGTGGATGTGAAACGCCTGGCGTGGTGTCGCGGAGCCCAGCTTGGTGCCGCGGCGCTCAGTATGGATGCGTAATGCACCACATGGCGCCACGCATGACGCTCGACGCTCTACGCATGATGCTCGACGCATGATGCTCGACGCTCGACGCATGATGCTCGAAGCCGGACGCTCGACGCGATGGCACGGTGCAGGACATGATGACACGGCGCTGCTCGCGATGATACGGCTTCCGACGCGGTGATTCGAGCGGCAGTGGCATCCGCGCAGCGCGAGCCGAAGTTGCCACCCTGCCCGCACATAACGAGCTCTCCCTTTGTCACCGGCTGCTCAGTGACAAGTATGCTCGTAGATCTGTAGGATGCTTCTTCCCGTTGAAACTGGATCGAAGTGCCACGTGGTTGCGGCGCTTTGACTTTCAATCAGGTTATCGTATATCGTATCGAGGTTATCGCCACGTGTTTTCTCATTTGCTCGATTTGATCCCAATTCTGATGTCGGAGCAAGGTGTAGATTGTGAATCTATTTTCAAGCTGTGGGCGTTGCGTTGGGTAATCGAGCAAAGAAACACCTCAAACTCAATCATTTCTTTATTTACCACCGATTCGGAAGGCAGTATCTACAGAGAAGAACCGGCAAGAAACTCCATAGTTGCTCTTTTTAATCATGTCAGTTTTACAATACAGTCATTTTAATACAATCACTTTAAATACAATCACTTTTAATAACCGTTACGTTACACATTTAAATTAAACACTAGCAAAGAAAAGGTTAACAGTTCCTAGTAGTGGAAGGTCCGAACTCTTCGATGTTCGAATGTGAAGTGCTGTCCCGAGGGCGAGCCTTCACCGGCTCGACCCGGTACAAGCATGAAGTAAGCCGCCAACATCACTGTGCTGCCACCTCACGGAACTCGTGCTTCGAGTCGTTTTACATCCGCGCTATTGACCGTCTCCGACATATATATTTATTTATTTTCTTTTTTTTTTTCGAAATTTGTAAATCTTATTCTAGGCTTGTTTCCTTGTGTAATTTTGATTATTTGTAAAAGCTAATCATACCAATTCAAACTTCGGGAACTAGTTGTAAATACATATTATTATAAGTATTTGTTTCAATTTCATGTAAGTATGGTTGCATTTTGTTTTCCATATTTTAACATTTTATTTTTGTTTAAATTTAATTTAAGCCAACGAAGGCACTCGTTGAAGATCGGATGGCCGAGCTGTTACAAATCTTAAAATCATACATAGTACATTATTTTCCATAGACAAGGTTTTCTGTTATTTATAATCTACCGCCTGACAACTTAACCTCCCCTCCAGTCGGTTAGTTGTCAGTCGATCGCTCACATTTTTTGAAGAAACGATCAGCTAGCAATTGATCCTGAACAACCGACTAGTGCGGTCAACAAGTCAGTGCCTTAGTCGTGCCTCATGCTTGTTTTAGGGTTATTTAAATCTATTATTTAAGATTGTGAAAGATTGCGAATATTATAGTAAAAAGTGAATGTAACAAGGAGGAATATTAAAATATCAATTGTGAAGAAGGCGTTTCATTCCACAACCCAACAGCTTCAGAAGTGGGATAACGATAACAAGATTGGTGATGGGCCGTGATTGGTCAAGGACTCCTTCACGCAGCCGAGACGGCAGTCGTGAGGGCAATGAACAGCGAAGCCGGCGTAGTAGAGAGCGCCGCAGTGAAAAGCGCTCAGACCGCCGCAGTCAGCGCCCAAGCCCGAACCGAAGTGCCAGTCACCGGAGCCGCCCTAACACTGAGCACCACCAAAGGAGTCCCGGTGAGCGACGTTCTAGGCGTAGTATTGAACGTCGCAGCCAACGATCAGGTGAACATCGAAGTCGTAGCCGCAGTCAGCTACGAAATCGCCACGATAGCAGAATTATGAATATTGATCGGGACCGTAGAAGTAGGAAACGTAGTAAGGTTGACGGACGCCCTAAATCTAGGGTTCGATTGGACCACAAATGATTTACCCTTACTAAAAGGCCTAGGCAATATACCGTACCAGCCTATCGGTAAGTCGTTAGTTAATATTGAGGTACAAGGAATTACTGAAAAAGATATAGAAATATTAGTTATTAATGATAACCTCATTAACTATCCAGTGCTTCTAGGGCATTCATTTTCAGAACGGCCGGGTATTAAAATTACTAAAACCGTAGATAAACTGGAGATTTGTAAGACCCAAAACGCTAAAATACACTTGTTATGTAGGGAGCAAACTTATATTAACCCTGAGGCAATACAAACTGTCACAGTATTAGCAAAACCTGAACTTTCTTGTACTGTATATGTTAGAGGTGGTATGCGGGGACAAAATGGTTCTGAATTCTATTTGTTTCCGGGAGAATATGAATTAAAAGATGGATTAGGCTGTCTTCTTATCTTAAATCCTAGAACTAAGGGTTTAATTCTAGAACGTGAACAGTTGCTGATACGCAGTATGGTAATGAGTAATGATTGTAAATATGTAAATAACGTTAATTTCACTGACAGGAATGATATATCTGAGCCTGTTATAGGGGATAATCTTAGCGAATTAGAAAAACAAATGGTGAAGGACTTGCTCGCAAGATATAGCAGCTGTTTTTCTTCCTGTCTTAAGGATCTCGGATTTACAACTGTATTAGAAATGGATATACAATTAAAGAATGAAGAACCGGTAGTTTACAGGCCTTATAGACTCTCGTATGCAGAAAGAGAAGATGTCAGGCGCATGGTAGCAGAAATGTTAGATTGTGGTATAGTTAAGGAGTCTTCATCACCTTACGCGAGCCCCATTGTATTGGTAAGAAAGAAAAGTGGTGAGAGGCGAATGTGTGTTGACTACAGAGCCTTAAACAGCAGGACTAAGCGAGACCATTATCCTCTCCCTAGGGTAGAAGACCTTCTTGATCAATTAGCGGGCCATAAGATGTTCATATCGCTGGATTTGGCTTCAGGGTACTATCAGATTCCCATCTCGGAGAAGTCTCAAGAGAAGACCGCGTTTGTTACGCCAGATGGACAATATGAATACACCAGAATGCCATTTGGCTTAGCAAACGCTCCTTCGGTTTTCCAAAGAGCCATGCATAAGATTCTTAATAAAGCACGGTTAAGTTATGTAATTGTGTATATGGATGATGTTTTGATACCCGCGCGTTGCTTTGATGAAGCGCTGCAAAGACTAGAAGAAGTTTTGAACTTATTAAAAGAAGGAGGCTTAACACTGAAAATGCAGAAATGTAAATTTATGTTTGATAAATTAGACTTTTTAGGGTTTGAAATAAGTGGTAATGGTATCCAACCAGGCTCTGCGAAAACTGGAGCAGTCTCAAAATTTCCTACTCCCTTAAATCAGCATGACGTTAGACGATTTTTAGGTCTTGCCAGCTTCTTTAGAAGATTTGTCAAGGATTTTGCTCTGATAGTAAAACCATTGACGGGTCTTCTAAAGAAAAATGCGCCTTGGAAATGGGGGGAAGAAGAAGCAACTGCATTTACAGAGATTAAAAAACGATTGACCAGCAGACCAATTCTCGCACTATACGACAAAAATTTAGAAACTCAGTTACACACGGATGCGTGTAGATTCGGCATCGCGGGTATTCTTCTTCAGAAAGACGAGAAAGGTTTATGGAGAGTTGTAGCATACTACAGTCGTCAAACCACGGTAGAAGAGCAGAAACTTCACTCGTTTGAGTTAGAAACTCTAGCTGTGATAGCGTCATTAAACAAGTTTAGGGTCTACTTGTTAGGCCTACGCTTCAAAATACTAACAGATTGTAATTCATTACGCACCACACTTACAAAACGAGATGTGATCCCGAAAATTGCAAGATGGTGGGTGCAGTTACAAGAATATGACTGTGAAATTGAGTATCGACCAGGAGATAAGATGTCACATGTGGATGCCCTGAGTCGAGCTCCATCAGACTCAAAAGTAGACGATTTGCACGTTATTGATATACTTAGTGTTACTGCTGAAGATTGGATTACTACTGTTCAATCTTCAGATGACGATATAAGGCGTATTAAAGAAATATTAAGTGATCCAGAATCCCCCAACATAGTAAGTACATTTCAAAATTACAAATTAAAAAACCGGCCAAGTGCGAGTCGGGCTCGCGCACAAAGGGTTCCGTAGCAGCAAATATAATAAATTACAGTTAAATCAACCTATCTCAAAAACTATAAGAGATACTTTGATCAAACCAAAAATCGTTGAAAGAGTTAATTAGCATGCATCACCTCTATTTTTTTTAGAATTTTATACCCCGTAGTTATAAAAATAGAGGGGGGGGGACATACTTTTTACGACTTTGAGAGCTGATATCTCAAAAACCGTTCACTTTAAGAAAAATGTTTTTTAGAAAACTTTATATCATTTTAAAAGACCTTTCCATTGATACCCCACACGGGTATGTACATCGAAAAAAAAAATTTCATCCCTCAGTTACATGTATGGGGGGCCCCACCCCCAATTCTTTTTTTTACTATTTAGTGTCATATTTTTGTAGCGGTTCATACAACACATATTCCCATCAAATTTCATCACTGTAGTACTTATAGTTTCCGAGTAAATCGGCTGTGACAGACGGACAGACGGACAGACGGACAGACGGACATGACGAAACTATAAGGGTTCCGTTTTTGCCATTTTGGCTACGGAACCCTAAAAATGGACGTGTATACAGGATCATAGCTGATGATAATATCAAATGGGTAGTGCCTAGAGGCGCACGCTGGCAAATTGTTAAAGCCAATCACGATGACGTAGGCCATTTTGGGTTAGAAAAGACTTTAGATCGTATTCGGGCATTATATTGGTTTCCTAAAATGAGAACCTTTGTCACCAAATATGTTTCAGCATGTTTAGAATGTGCTCACCATAAGATGCCAGGTGGTGCTCGACAAGGTCACCTACATTCCATAGAAAAAGTAGAAATCCCCTTTCACACGGTCCACGTGGACCATGTTGGGCCTTTCATTAAGAGTAAGAAGGGGAACTCATATATCTTAGTAATCATCGATGCCTTTACTAAATTTGTTTCTTTGGCTGCCGTCAAAAGTACCAAAACGTCGGAAACTATAAAAGTAATTAAAAAAAATCTTATTGGGTATTTTGGTACTCCAACACGCCTCATTTCTGATAGAGGTAGCTGTTTTACCAGCAAGAGGTTTAGGAAGTTTATACAGGCCTTAGGCATAAAGCATGTTATGAATGCAGTAGCCACGCCGCGAGCAAATGGTCAAGTAGAAAGGTCAAACCGAACTATATTGGCATCATTGGGAACCATGAACCATGGCAAAGATCCTAGAACATGGGATGATAATCTATCGGATATACAGTTAGGCATCCCGCTGCCAGATGCAACTGCTCTCAAAATTCGCACTAGATCACCTACTTTATATACTTTTGCCGCTTTTCTTTTTCTATTATACCGTTCTTCACTGACCTTCGCTTGCTGTTGCATCAGGCAGCGTGCATCTAATCTAATATCGTCAATCTTACCGTCTACTATTCCATGTCCTACATCCGAAATTACTTCACTTAATATACCTTGCGAAGGATTTGTAACTCTACGCCCAAATAATAATTCACTAGGAGTTTTTTTTGTGACGTCGTGTATTGTCGTATTAATGCCTAACTGTATATCCGATAGATTATCATCCCATGTTCTAGGATCTTTGCCATGGTTCATGGTTCCCAATGATGCCAATATAGTTCGGTTTGACCTTTCTACTTGACCATTTGCTCGCGGCGTGGCTACTGCATTCATAACATGCTTTATGCCTAAGGCCTGTATAAACTTCCTAAACCTCTTGCTGGTAAAACAGCTACCTCTATCAGAAATGAGGCGTGTTGGAGTACCAAAATACCCAATAAGATTTTTTTTTAATTACTTTTATAGTTTCCGACGTTTTGGTACTTTTGACGGCAGCCAAAGAAACAAATTTAGTAAAGGCATCGATGATTACTAAGATATATGAGTTCCCCTTCTTACTCTTAATGAAAGGCCCAACATGGTCCACGTGGACCGTGTGAAAGGGGATTTCTACTTTTTTTATGGAATGTAGGTGACCTTGTCGAGCACCACCTGGCATCTTATGGTGAGCACATTCTAAACATGCTGAAACATATTTGGTGACAAAGGTTCTCATTTTAGGAAACCAATATAATGCCCGAATACGATCTAAAGTCTTTTCTAACCCAAAATGGCCTACGTCATCGTGATTGGCTTTAACAATTTGCCAGCGTGCGCCTCTAGGCACTACCCATTTGATATTATCATCAGCTATGATCCTGTATACACGTCCATTTTTTAATTTGTAATTTTGAAATGTACTTACTATGTTGGGGGATTCTGGATCACTTAATATTTCTTTAATACGCCTTATATCGTCATCTGAAGATTGAACAGTAGTAATCCAATCTTCAGCAGTAACACTAAGTATATCAATAACGTGCAAATCGTCTACTTTTGAGTCTGATGGAGCTCGACTCAGGGCATCCACATGTGACATCTTATCTCCTGGTCGATACTCAATTTCACAGTCATATTCTTGTAACTGCACCCACCATCTTGCAATTTTCGGGATCACATCTCGTTTTGTAAGTGTGGTGCGTAATGAATTACAATCTGTTAGTATTTTGAAGCGTAGGCCTAACAAGTAGACCCTAAACTTGTTTAATGACGCTATCACAGCTAGAGTTTCTAACTCAAACGAGTGAAGTTTCTGCTCTTCTACCGTGGTTTGACGACTGTAGTATGCTACAACTCTCCATAAACCTTTCTCGTCTTTCTGAAGAAGAATACCCGCGATGCCGAATCTACACGCATCCGTGTGTAACTGAGTTTCTAAATTTTTGTCGTATAGTGCGAGAATTGGTCTGCTGGTCAATCGTTTTTTAATCTCTGTAAATGCAGTTGCTTCTTCTTCCCCCCATTTCCAAGGCGCATTTTTCTTTAGAAGACCCGTCAATGGTTTTACTATCAGAGCAAAATCCTTGACAAATCTTCTAAAGAAGCTGGCAAGACCTAAAAATCGTCTAACGTCATGCTGATTTAAGGGAGTAGGAAATTTTGAGACTGCTCCAGTTTTCGCAGAGCCTGGTTGGATACCATTACCACTTATTTCAAACCCTAAAAAGTCTAATTTATCAAACATAAATTTACATTTCTGCATTTTCAGTGTTAAGCCTCCTTCTTTTAATAAGTTCAAAACTTCTTCTAGTCTTTGCAGCGCTTCATCAAAGCAACGCGCGGGTATCAAAACATCATCCATATACACAATTACATAACTTAACCGTGCTTTATTAAGAATCTTATGCATGGCTCTTTGGAAAACCGAAGGAGCGTTTGCTAAGCCAAATGGCATTCTGGTGTATTCATATTGTCCATCTGGCGTAACAAACGCGGTCTTCTCTTGAGACTTCTCCGAGATGGGAATCTGATAGTACCCTGAAGCCAAATCCAGCGATATGAACATCTTATGGCCCGCTAATTGATCAAGAAGGTCTTCTACCCTAGGGAGAGGATAATGGTCTCGCTTAGTCCTGCTGTTTAAGGCTCTGTAGTCAACACACATTCGCCTCTCACCACTTTTCTTTCTTACCAATACAATGGGGCTCGCGTAAGGTGATGAAGACTCCTTAACTATACCACAATCTAACATTTCTGCTACCATGCGCCTGACATCTTCTCTTTCTGCATACGAGAGTCTATAAGGCCTGTAAACTACCGGTTCTTCATTCTTTAATTGTATATCCATTTCTAATACAGTTGTAAATCCGAGATCCTTAAGACAGGAAGAAAAACAGCTGCTATATCTTGCGAGCAAGTCCTTCACCATTTGTTTTTCTAATTCGCTAAGATTATCCCCTATAACAGGCTCAGATATATCATTCCTGTCAGTGAAATTAACGTTATTTACATATTTACAATCATTACTCATTACCATACTGCGTATCAGCAACTGTTCACGTTCTAGAATTAAACCCTTAGTTCTAGGATTTAAGATAAGAAGACAGCCTAATCCATCTTTTAATTCATATTCTCCCGGAAACAAATAGAATTCAGAACCATTTTGTCCCCGCATACTTTATGTGGCATTGTAGATCTGTTAGCTCTAAAAAGGATGAATGCGGTTTTTTTATTAGCCATGTTTCATGTAAATCGGTCAAAGATGCCGGCCACCACACAATATCTGAAGCATTTTGAGATTTCAGGTTAAGGCTGCGTTTCCACACGAGATAAGCTAGGATGCGTAGCGAGGCACGTGTAAAGAACCAATAGTATCGCCTCAAACGCTATATGAAATGATATGATTGGTTCTTTACAAACCCATCCCTCGCTGCGCATCCTCGCACATCTCTGGTGGAAACGCATCTTAGGGTGGATGGTTTATTTGAGAAATATCAAAAGCCCACAGCCCAGTTCATGAAATTAGTTTGGCAGCTCCGCCCCGCTAGCCAACGTGGACTTCAACCATATCTACAAGTCCCCCGGATCACGCTTATATTGTTATAAATAAAAAGTATATAACATAAGTCATTGGCACAGATGCATGAATGGAAAGAAGAAAAAATATCCTTGTAATCTACAAAATACTTCACTGAGAGAAAACTACGCAATAATAAAATAACTAACAAGCGCGTAGGCAAAATATATTCAAGTCATATTAAAATATCTGTGCACATCCTTATAAATAAATACAAGAGCAACTATATATTCAATAATTTATAAGTAATATGCACAACAATTACACAATATATTATACAATTTTTCTCAAATGTGGAGCCCCAACCCCGCTCCGCCGATGTGAACTCCAACCAATATACAGGGTGTTCCGTAATGAATGGATAATTTTACACTAGCGGGTAGTGGACGTTGTGGCGGTTCATAAAAATATATTTCATGTTAAGTTTCAAAGGGTTGTATTGGTTGGAATATTCGAAAACGACCAATATCTCGAAAACTGCTGTAGGTACTTTTACGTAACTTATAATATACTAGCGGTTCGCCCCGGCTTCGCCCGTGGTACCTAAATGTTTACGTTTTTTTTTCATAAGAACCACCCTCGTACTTCAAGCTCGTACTTCGATTCCGCAGCGCACGCGATGACAGAATTTTTATTGAGGAATTTTTTACACCTTGGGTTACATTATTGCATTTTTGGTAAGGATCTCTAATTTTATTGAAAATGCAATATAGCCTATGTTGCTCAGTGAAGTTGCAGCTTTCTAATGGTGAAAGAATTTTTGAAATCGGTCCAGTAGTTTATGCGTGAAAACCATACATACATAATAACAAACCTTTCCTCTTTTAATATTATTATATGTAGATAATATAGATATATAAATATAGATATATACATATAGATATATACATATAGATATATACATATAGATATATACATATAGATATTAATTTTTCTAAACCGCGACAACGCGGTCTATCCGCAGGTACCTTATAATCTGTTCAATACGCTACACCCTAAGTTTGAGTCCTCCCAATGAAATGATTTCGCCATGCACACATAAAAAATTTAAAATATAAAAAAAATAAGTAACCATTCTTACATGATAATGATATTTACAATGCTTATTGTTAAACCTATTCGGCATTCGGTTTAACAGTGACGTGTTATGATCGTGAATGAATGAAATAAAAATTCAATGAATTTATGCGAGTTTCCTAACCTAACTGCAGCCTGTCGGGGAATAACTTTTCTACATCTTAATGTAATTCTTACCGCTATACATATATACAACCTATAACGTTAGTTTTAGCAAAGGAACTGAAATTATAATTCACCAAGAGGATTACTTTAGTTTAAGTTTAGTATTACTTCACGCACCGGAGATAAAATCGATTCGTTAATTTTTGAGTATCTATGTATCACTGTTATAAATATTTGCTCGTGGTTTGCTCAGTCGAGAAACTACCATCTATTTCAATATAATTAATTTCATTTCAGTACACAAAATGCAAAGTGGTAAAATCATTAGGCCATTCAAGAGGGTTTTTTAAAAGAAAAACAAAATATTAATAATTTTAGTGACACGAGACAAAAAATAATTTGGAAAATCCAAAAGTGCACGCCTCATAATTTTTTTTTAATAAATATTTATTAATTATTATTTTTGTTTATTTAATAACAATTAAACCACATCGAATCAGACCCTGAAAAATGAAAGGGTTCTATTCCTGAGCATACTCAAGCGTAAGAGAAAAAAAAAGACTCGATTAGTAAAGTATTTCGGTCGCTATCGTGTTAACAAGAAAAAGGATCCGCACATACAGACACACGGACGTCCAAGACAGAACTTTTTTAAACTGTTTTTTAACTAGTTTAAATAACAAAAATGACATCAAAAATATCATGAACGTTAAAAATAGTGTTTTTTCTTAATATGTGTGTGTATGTCTTATCTTACAAGTGCAATGTATGATACATAAAGACATTTTAAGTTTGAAAAATCAGATGTTATGCGCGAAGTGACAGTAGTACCCACCTCAACGCTTCGCTTATGAGGCGTGCAAAAATTTCGTCGTACTAATACTTACGTTATAGAAATCTAATTCTACGCACTACTATGTACAAGACTACATAAGTATACTAAGAAATTACTGTTCAATGAAAATCGTAATTTGTACAAGTCCAACTCCGAAACTTGTACAAATTCAATGAACACGACCAATAATTTCTTTAACACTCTTTCCATGAACTAGACTTGAATTTGTATCTATATAATATATATGTGTAAAGTTGTATCGATTTATGACTGTCAGATGTTATAATTAAAGGATTGTATCGTATCCTTGAATGATGTATAATTTTCATTTTAAAAGATTACTAGAGGAATGTTAGCTATTTGCCTGGTTCACGAAATTAGTTTCACAGCTCGACCCTGTCAATGTAGACCGTACCGTACCGTTTTTCGTTTAAAGTAATGTGATAATCTCACTGTCACCGTCTATTTTATCATCAAACTAAGGTTAAAGTAACATAAGAACTCACGCATATACATACATACATACACATACATTTCATTACTCACACATGCTCTATGAAAAATAATATGTTACTACTACTCAAGTCTTACTAGCGTTTTAAACTGTGGTTTTAACCCCAGACACAAAAATAGGGTCGTATATAAGTTTGACGTAAATAACTGTCCGTGTGTGTATCTTTATGTGGCATTGTAGATCTGTTAGCTCTAAAAAGGATGAATGCGGTTTTTTTATTAGCCATGTTTCATGTAAATCGGTCAAAGATGCCGGCCACCACACAATATCTGAAGCATTTTGAGATTTCAGGTTAAGGCTGCGTTTCCACACGAGATAAGCTAGGATGCGTAGCGAGGCACGTGTAAAGAACCAATAGTATCGCCTCAAACGCTATATGAAACGATATGATTGGTTCTTTACAAACCCATCCCTCGCTGCGCATCCTCGCACATCTCTGGTGGAAACGCATCTTAGGGTGGATGGTTTATTTGAGAAATATCAAAAGCCCACAGCCCAGTTCATGAAATTAGTTTGGCAGCTCCGCCCCGCTAGCCAACGTGGACTTCAACCATATCTACAAGTCCCCCGGATCACGCTTATATTGTTATAAATAAAAAGTATATAACATAAGTCATTGGCACAGATGCATGAATGGAAAGAAGAAAAAATATGCTTGTAATCTACAAAATACTTTACTGAGAGAAAACTACGCAATAATAAAATAACTAACCAAGCGCGTAGGCAAAATATATTCAAGTCATATTAAAATATCTGTGCACATTCTTATAAATAAATACAAGAGCAACTATATATTCAATAATTTATAAGTAATATGCACAACAATTACACAATATATTATACAATTTTTCTCAAATGTGGAGCCCCAACCCCGCTCCGCCGATGTGAACTCCAACCAATATATAGGGTGTTCCGTAATGAATGGATAATTTTACACTAGCGGGTAGTGGACGTTGTGGCGGTTCATAAAAATATATTTCATGTTTAGTTTCAAAGGGTTGTTTGTATTGGTTGGAATATTCGAAAACGACCAATATCTCGAAAACTGCTGTAGGTACTTTTACGTAACTTATAATATACTAGCGGTTCGCCCCGGCTTCGCCCGTGGTACCTACATGTTTACGTTTTTTTTTTCATAAGAACCACCCTCGTACTTCAAGCTCGTACTTCGATTCCGCAGCGCACGCGATGACAGAATTTTTATTGAGGAATTTTTTACACCTTGGGTTACATTATTGCATTTTTGGTAAGGATCTCTAATTTTATTGAAAATGCAATATAGCCTATGTTGCTCAGTGAAGTTGCAGCTTTCTAATGGTGAAAGAATTTTTGAAATCGGTCCAGTAGTTTATGCGTGAAAACCATACATACATAATAACAAACCTTTCCTCTTTTAATATTATTATATGTAGATAATATAGATATATAGATATAGATATATACATATAGATATAGATTTTTCTAAACCGCGACAACGCGGTCTATCCGCAGGTACCTTATAATCTGTTCAATACGCTACACCCTAAGTTTGAGTCCTCCCAATGAAATGATTTCGCCATGCACACATAAAAAATTTAAAATATAAAAAAAATAAGTAACCATTCTTACATGATAATGATATTTACAATGCTTATTGTTAAACCTATTCGGCATTTAGTTTAACAGTGACGTGTTATGATCGTGAATGAATGAAATAAAAATTCAATGAATTTATGCGAGTTTCCTAACCTAACTGCAGCCTGTCGGGGAATAACTATTCTACATCTTAATGTAATTCTTACCGCTATACATATATACAACCTATAACGTTAGTTTTAGCAAAGGAACTGAAATTATAATTCACCAAGAGGATTACTTTAATTTAAGTTTAGTATTACTTCACGCACCGGAGATAAAATCGATTCGTTAATTTTTGAGTATCTATGTATCACTGTTATAAATGTTTGCTCGTGGTTTTCTCAGTCGAGAAACTACCATCTATTTCAATATAATTAATTTCATTTCAGTACACACAATGCAAAGTGGTAAAATCATTAGGCCATTCAAGAGGGTTTTTTAAAAGAAAAACAAAATATTAATAATTTTACTGACACGAGACAAAAAAAATTTCGTCGTACTAATACTTAAGTTATAGAAATCTAATTCTACGCACTACTATGTACAAGACTACATAAGTATACTAAGAAATTACTGTATACTAAGAAATTACTGTTCAATGAAAATCGTCATTTGTACAAGTCCGGCTCCGAAACGTGTACAAATTCAATGAACACGAGAAATAATTTCTCTAACACTCTTTCCATGAACTAGGCTTGAATTTTAGGTTTAAAGTTGTATCGATTTATGACTGTCAGATGTTATAAGGATGGGATTGTATCGTATCCTTGAATGATATACAATTTTCATTTTAAAAGATTATTAGTATGTTAGCTATTTTCCTGGTTCACAAAATTAGTTTCACAGCTCGACCCTGTCAATGTACACCGTAATTATAATATATTTACATATTATAATAAGAAAAGCTTAATAAAAGTAATAAAACTTACTACAATGAATGATAAGGCACAGCCTATATTGTCTAGAAGCGTGAAATGTTCTATGAAGACTCGCAAAATAAAATTCCTATCCATAGTTAGTCGGACACCTTATGTTAATATTGTGAATAGTCGTAGTGCAGTTTTTTTTTAATTTTTATATTAAAATTATTATATTGATTTTTTTGTGATTTTTTTTTTAATTTTTATATTAAAATTATTATATTAATTATTTCTGTGATGATTAGGTATTAATTAATATCCGCTATATTATGACTAGCCACTAGGATGATACTTGGCCATATTTTTACGCTTAAAGTATGATAGTCTCACTGTCACCGTCTTATTATCATCGAATTAAGGTTAAAATAACATAAGAACTCACGCATAGTAAATCACGCATAAACAGACATACATACAATTACATTTCATTACTCATTCATGCTCTATGAAATTATTATAACTTAAAAATGTATACCTATGTTTCTACATAAGTATAATAGGTACTGACATTTTAACCCCCGACACAAAAATAGGGTTGTATATAAGTTTGACTAAATAACTGTCCGTGTGTGTATCTTTATGTGGCATTGTAGATCTGTTAGCTCTCAAAAGGATGGAATGAATGCTGCTTTTTTTAGTCAGGTGCCATGAAGTTCTTAGCCGTGTTTAGTAAATCGGTCAAAGATGGCCGCCACAACATATCTGACTTAATAATTTTTACAACTCCCTCAATATGTGTTAAATGTTTTAAAATTCAAGATGTCCGAAAATAAAAATGGAGTCGGGGGATTTTTATGGACGTTCAATATATCAGAAACTCACCTCGCATCTTATAATTTATATTTATCATAAACTAGTGGTCCGCCCTGGCTTCGCCCGTGGTACATATTTAGTATCCTATGTCCTTCTCCTGTCTCTTAACTACCTTCCTGCCAATTTTCAGCTAAATCGGTTCAGCCGCTCTTGAGTTATAAGTGGAGTAGGTAACGAACACGACTTTCTTTTATATACATATATAGATGAACGAATTCATAGTTAATATTTAATAATAAATAATTAAAAATACCAGTATGTACATCCAAAAATATTTATTTCAATTATTACAAATTATCCTTAATCTAATTTTGAAAATCTAACACTGAATTAGATTCCTTACAATAATATTATTCAAATTAATAACAAAATAACGTATTTTACGGCTAAATTAATATTGAACTAATTATGTAGTTAAAACACGAAAGCGCATTACCTTGTTATACCAAAAATTTTATATGATACAATATTTTCAACTGATATCGAAATGTACGAAAATAGTAATAATGTAATTGAACTGAGAACATAATATTTTAATATTCAGACAAAGCTGTATTGTTTCGATATACGTAGTTTTTATTGTAAACTGCACATAATATTTTCATAGAAAAATACTGTAAAACAACAGATGATGAAATTTTCAAATAATTTGGAAAATCCAAAAGTGCACGCCTCATAATTTTTTTTTAATAAATATTGCACGCCTCATAAGCGAAGCGTTGAGGTGGGTACTACTGTCACTTCGCGCAAAACATCTGATAAGAATTCCTCAACGGCTTCTCCTAAAAGATGAGTCACATGCACCAAAAGATCGCCAGTTGATCTATTACGTCGAAAGCCGTATTGGCGGTCATTCAGCAGGTCGTTGGGTCATGCTGGGTCGTTGCCGGCCCTGCTGTCGTCAAGCTAACTGGTGGGGATGGTGGGTTCGACCGACCAGGTGGTCGGGTCGGTCGACCCCCAGGAAGCGGCCCTGATCGTATTCTGTTGTCTGCCATCCATTAACCAGGCTTTATACACTCGAGGGTCGCCCACTTCCCCGAGGAAACCGTTAATTGCATATATTTTTAGTACCCTATGTACTCCCCAGCTGAAGCACGGTTTGCACACTTGCTGGGAATGGGTACTGACTGGCTGCACGGGTTGGATAACTACTGTCACACAGTTATCCAGCCCGTGGGCGGTGGGGTCGTCACATCCCTACGCCTCTTATTATTATTGAAAAACTCTTATTTTATTATTATTTATTAATCATTTTTTACTTATTGAAAAACTCTATACCAATAAATAGTGATACCCACATAATATGAATCGAGGCTGCACCTTGTTTATAATGGCTAGAACGAAGTTTAATCGGGAGACATTGGTTAAACCTAGGTGGCCTTACAAAATTTGATGTTTACTAGCAAAATGCGTGTTAAAAAGCGCGGTTGATTTTATATTTCATCCAAACAATAAAAAACTATCGACAAATTTAAAGTGGATGAAATAATATTTTTATAACACATGTGAGGTAACACTTTGCAGATAAAACTGACAGAAATTAAATGTTAGCTATTAAAATGTCTCAATTTTAATAAAAACACTTAAGTTTAACCAATGACCATCAATTCAGATTTAACCAGCTATTGTGTTGGTATTTATAATAGGTAACATAAGCTATTTAATAACTAAGATACGCGGGTCATTTGAATTTGTTTAAACCTATATTTACATATCTACATACGAAATCACATTTCGAATCTTATAAGTAATCTATATTTACACAAATCTTTTCGTGTGCCCATATGTGATAATTATTAAATATAATACCCTTATATCGCCCAATAAATACATTTGTAGCTTGTGGTATCTACATTGTTTTGTACTAAAATTGTATGACATACATTCTAATCGTCATGGGGTCGTCCGTTATTTCATTAGACCCCCAAACCCCCTACCATCCCTATAATATAATCTTGATGATTTTAAATTATGGGTATAAAGTCCTAAGGTAATAAAATCGTGGAAAAGGTTATAAGAACTGTTTGTCTAAAGGCATCAAATATCAGAAAAGATTTGAAATTAAACACAATAATAAAAGAGTATAGATGAAAAGTTGGTAACTACATAAATACTTTCTTATTAGATGTTTGATATCATAGGTAATATTAGGTCAAATGAAAATTTTGAAATATTTTTGTTAAGTTTGAATTTTCGATTTATTTATTTATAAGATTGAATTTTATAAATTGTTGTAATAACTTTTGAAAATCACTTTAATATTGATCTTTTCTGCCGGTATTTGACTCTTTGTTTTTCAATGTTTTCACACAGGGATGGTTCTTATCTACCCTCAATATTTACGACCAACTCGCCCCCGCCCAACCTACAAACCGACCACGCCTACAAATTCACGTGTATTTCTTATATAACGCAGATAATATGAGAATTTTAGACTTTTGAAACAATTGTTAGAATCGAACGCCACATTGCTGGTATGTAGATACTATTTTAGATCTCTCATTCATATGTTAACCCCTCTTAATTAAATTGACATATATGTATTTGTTTTGTGTTATCTTAGGTGAACACCTACCTTATTATTACCTATATATAAAAATATACCTTATATTTAAAAATACACGTGATCTCATTTCTTCCCCCCTAGCACCTGCCCCGCCCCATAATGTTTAATGCAGTATTTTATCCAGTGTGGAAATGACAGCGCTCTACAGGGTTAGGTAATGAAAATTAGAGGTAGAACAAATACTGTTAGGATGCCTACAAGAGGTTATGCGCTAATTTTCATTAACCCTGTATTAGTAGTCGAGCGCCATCACTTGCCCACATTGGAAATAATACTCCTATAAAACATGGTAACCCCTCTATTGACAATTCGTGACATTCTTCCGACTACTAACTACTACTTAACCAACTTCCCCCCCCCCTCCCCCCTCCGCGTTCGACCTTGAATAAAACAAATGGACGATCCCGTGACTCGAAACGCACACATTCACACGCCTTATTAGTCTTGACTAATCTAGAAACTAATACACCACAAAACTTGAAAAAAGTACCCTGGACGTATCATTTCATTCACTCAGCTCGATCTTACCTAATATCTACGCAAAATTATATTGAAAAAAGGAAAGTAAACTAATTATTGTGCTATGTTAATGGTCTGTATGAATTCGCTTTATATTTATTATTCGCTAAAACTTCCGTAAAGTTTTGACGAACATAATTCACAAAAATTTAATTTTTTATTATTATGTTCAGGAATATGGTGGATTTTGAATACTATCGTCGTCTGAAAGTATCTCCTTTCGATTAACTTAATTAAGGATGCAGATCTGATCCCATCTTTGTTCCGTAGGAATGCTACGACAGTCTAAACGTTACACTGTACAAAGAAAATTGCCCTAAATATAGTCGGTTGTTCCAACATCCGTAATATGGCTAGCCTGCCTTGCTAGCCCTTGATTGTAACTGCTACCAATGGAGGCATTGCTCTTGTGTTGTCCACAGTTGTGCGAGTGCAAAAATGAAGAACTGAGCTCGTGGGGAGCTATGTCGAATGAATCTGTGTTAAGATTATGACAGTATAGGACAGTTAGCTGTGGATGCGAAGACAGGACATTACTTTATTCATCCGTAAACACGCGAGGCAGCCACGGACAGCGATATAGCAAGAACTAAACTAGCAAAGTTTAGTTCGCTTACCAGACTTTGTCATGTTTTAAATGCAGTATATCCTCTGTATAGCATTGCATTTATGACTATTGATAAACTTAATTCACCCGTAAACACGAGAAGCAGGCACGGATAGCGATATAGCAAGAACTAAACCAGCAAAGTTTAGTTCGCTTACCAGACTTATATTTTAAAAGCCGTATAGTCTGTACATTTCATTTATTGCCCCCCCCCCCCCCCCCCTAAAAGCAAAGAAATGAGAAGTCATTTGGCAGAGCTTTCTCGTAAAGGGTAGGGGTTCCAAGTTTAAAGCAGATACGAATCTAACGCATTCTCATTTCAGTCACCTGTCGCGCCCACTGCACTCACACCTTACGCTGGCTGCAGCGAGGCTCTCCGCGAAGCCTTCTTACGGAGAAACATCCCATCGGAAGCTGTCGAACTAATGTTGGCATCGCTTTCCAGTAACACTAAGAATCAATATAACGTAACTTATAAACTATGGTGGCAATTTTGTCTAGATAGAAATATTTCCAATTTTGAAAGTACAGTAGCGACAGTTATATCGTTTTTAACAAATGAGTTTAACAAAGGGGCTTCATATGGTACTTTAAACTCGCACAGGTCTGCCTTGTCTTTAATCTTAGGAAATAATATCGGGTCGGATGAATGCATAAAACGACTCCTAAAGGGAGCATTCAAATTGAAACCCAGTAATCCTAAATACAATTATTCTTGGGACCCACAATTAGTTTTGAACCATATCTCAAGCTGGTTTCCTAATATAAACATTAATTTGGAGCAGTTGACTAAAAAATTAGTAATTTTACTTGCGCTGTGTACAGCACAGCGGTTCCAAACTTTATCCCTTATCAATCTTAATAATATTTATTTCTCAGACAGTGGAGCTAAGATTTTCATAACAGACTTGATAAAAACTTCGGCTCCGGGTAGAGATCAACCCCTTCTTATACTTCCATACTTTAAAGAAAATATAAGTATTTGTCCCGCTACTGCACTTTCTGATTATATCAATGTCACAAAACATTTGAGGAATGAGGAGGACAATAGATTAATACTAACTTTTAAAAAACCTAATAAACCCGCCACAACTCAAACAATCAGTCGTTGGATCAAAAACGTTTTATCGGAAAGTGGTGTCAACATTTCAATATTTAGTTCACATAGCACAAGACACGCTTCAACATCTACTGCTTGTGCTAGTGGTGTATGCGTTGATAATATACGTAAAACTGCTGGCTGGACTAAACATTCCGAAACCTTTGCAAGGTTCTATAAACTTAATGTAGTTAATGAAAACGAATTTGCAGAATCAATTTTGCAAGAATAATGTTTGATTATATTTTTGTTAATATACAAAATAAAACTAATAATATCTATATATGTTTTATTCTAAACTTGCACCCAAAATGATTCTTACAAAACTTTTATCTCTTAACATCTACATAGTAAATAATATCTGAAGAATGAAGCGATGAAATATAATATATGATCAAACGAACTTCAGAGTGAAGTTCGATCATTATTATATGAATCGCTTCATTCGAAGATATTAACACCCACCACACCCTAACCCAAAGTTTTGTAAGATTACAGACTCTAAAAATAACGAATATCGTACAAAGCGAGCAAATACTTGTCAGGTCGTAATACCCACAATTAAAAAAAAAATAAAATCTAAAGGCGTGCGTAGTTGCTAGCATTGAAAAAGGGAACTACATAGTAAATAATATCTTCGAATGAAACGATTCATATAATAATGATCAAACTTCACTCTGAAGTTCGTTTGATCATACATTAGTACATTTCGCATTCAAATCATTCAAAATTATTGTAAAATACACGATGAAATTCGAAAATTTAGTTAAAAACATACTTTGTATAGAACGAATTGTAAAAATGCGTTCACTCGACCTAAGTAAGTATCTAATATGATATCAATAAACTAATCTGAATTATTACTGACTCTACAATTCCTATTTTCATTAAGTATTCCAATTATCTTAATATTAGATACCCAATCTCGATTAAACGCGTTTCTATCTGTGCTTTTCCGTAAATCGTTGTTTCATTTTCGAATGTCACTTTTAAAGTAACAAAACACGGCTGACCTACCGTGTTTCGAACAAAATGCATGAAAACTTTCATTAGTAGATAGTTAAGTCTTGTATTTTAAAAGCATGCAATAATTTGTATTTCATTCAAAAACATAATTCGTTTATCGAAACGTTTTTTGCTTAAAACGGTTTCACAATGCATTTTTCTAATTATTATTTTCATTTCAATAATTAGTTACCAAGCCAAATTATTACAAACAATATTTTCGCTCCAACTCCAAGGTATCGTATTACGAGTAGGTACGAGTTAATTGTGTCTTTATGAAGTATAGTAATAAAAAAAAACAAAATAAATCTCGTGTAGAGCCATTTAAATCTCGATAATTATTTCTATTAATATTACCTATAGGTACAAACTTTTAGAACTGTCAATGAATGTCAATTGCGCGGCAAATTTGTATTTTTTTTTCTTTTGCACGCCTCATAAGCGAAGCGTTGAGGTGGGTACTACTGTCACTTCGCGAAAAACATCTGATTTTTCAAACTTAAAATGTCTTTATGTATCATACATTGCACTTGTAAGATAATACATACACACACATATTAAGAAAAAATACTATTTTTAACGTTCATGATATTTTTGATGTCATTTTTGTTATTTAAACTAGTTAAAAAACAGTTTAAAAAAGTTCTGTCTTGGACGTCCGTGTGTCTGTATGTGCGGATCCTTTTTCTTGTTAACACGATAGCGACCGAAATACTTTACTAATCGAGTCTTTTTTTTTCTCTTACGCTTGAGTATGCTCAGGAATAGAACCCTTTCATTTTTCAGGGTCTGATTCGATGTGGTTTAATTGTTATTAAATAAACAAAAATAATAATTAATAAATATTTATTAAAAAAAAATTATGAGGCGTGCACTTTTGGATTTTCCAAATTATTTGAAAATTTCATCATCTGTTGTTTTACAGTATTTTTCTATGAAAATATTATGTGCAGTTTACAATAAAAACTACGTATATCGAAACAATACAGCTTTGTCTGAATATTAAAATATTATGTTCTCAGTTCAATTACATTATTACTATTTTCGTACATTTCGATATCAGTTGAAAATATTGTATCATATAAAATTTTTGGTTAATGCAGCTGGTATAACAAGGTAATGCGCTTTCGTGTTTTAACTACATAATTAGTTCAATATTAATTTAGCCGTAAAATACGTTATTTTGTTATTAATTTGAATAATATTATTGTAAGGAATCTAATTCAGTGTTAGATTTTCAAAATTAGATTAAGGATAATTTGTAATAATTGAAATAAATATTTTTGGATGTACATACTGGTATTTTTATTTTATTCCCCTGTGCTCATATTATGTCATGAAACCTTTCAGTAGATACATGGACGAAATCGCAGCCAGCGCCCAGCAGCAATTAGCTATAACATACCTATAGGTATTAGGTAAGGTAATAAATAATAGCTCTATAGTTAATACGCACCTTGATACTTACCGTAGAGTTGTTTGATGTTGAATCCGTAATAAATAAAATTAACACAATACATAATTGAATGTTACTTTTGATACACAATACACACTACTTACTCAGAGGGAAATAAACGCTACCTACTATTTTTATTTGAACATAGGCTAGAATTTACTTTTTCACAAACACGTATATTTAGTTTATTAAATACTACATAATATTATATACAGTTTCATGAGCATAAAGGAACAACTCTTTTAGTGTCATTGGTTCAAGTGACGACATGAGACAGTTTGGCATTAATGCCGTGTTGCTATTGGTCTATTAATTGAATACTGCACGGAAACAACACACACTATTCCTTATTATTTTTAAATCGTTTTTTTCAATAAATCTGCAACAACAAATCTTTATATTTTTAAAAATAATTTGGAAAATCCAAAAGTGCACGCCTCATAATTTTTTTTTAATAAATATTTATTAATTATTATTTTTGTTTATTTAATAACAATTAAACCACATCGAATCAGACCCTGAAAAATGAAAGGGTTCTATTCCTGAGCATACTCAAGCGTAAGAGAAAAAAAAAGACTCGATTAGTAAAGTATTTCGGTCGCTATCGTGTTAACAAGAAAAAGGATCCGCACATACAGACACACGGACGTCCAAGACAGAACTTTTTTAAACTGTTTTTTAACTAGTTTAAATAACAAAAATGACATCAAAAATATCATGAACGTTAAAAATAGTGTTTTTTCTTAATATGTGTGTGTATGTATTATCTTACAAGTGCAATGTATGATACATAAAGACATTTTAAGTTTGAAAAATCAGATGTTTTGCGCGAAGTGACAGTAGTACCCACCTCAACGCTTCGCTTATGAGGCGTGCAAAAGGTATTTATCAGTTAACTTGGGATACTAATATATTTCTATGGAAATTAACTATTTTTTGCAATAGATATTAAAAATACAGTTAACACATTAAGTGCATTTAATGATATTATACTCTTTGTTTATATAAATACAGAACGATAATTGAATCATCTAAAAAAAGCCAACAAAAAATGTTAAACTTATATTTTCTTCTTATAATTGGGTAAGTTTTTAAAAAATAACTCGTTTTTAATCTTTTTTCAAAAAAATTATCTAACTACAATAATCAAGACAATAATACTATAGTCTATAATAGTCGCATAAAAAAAAAGTATTTATAACCAGTCTTGACAATTTATGAGCGTTTTAGCCACTGTGCTTTGGTAATTTGCCTTTTTATGGGAAAAAAATCCGCAATATCGATACTTCTTTGGTCCTGCATTTTCGTAAACATTTTATGGATACTCTGGTACCACATATTTTGAAAAAATTGGGCTATTGTCACGTAGAGTCTCTTCAAAGTGCGTGCCACAAGTCGTATTTGCATCCAAGGCACCTTCAAATCTGTGCTTAATTTTTTCATAAAATCTTTGCGGCTCATTGTATTTTATTTATTTATTTTTTTTATTTTTTATTGTGTGATAGGGAAGCGCTTGACCACGATCTCGCCTAATGGTAAGCTGAGATGTGGCCTATGATGGAGCGCGCTTCCCTAGAAGGAAGCATTAGCATTTATCTACATTATTTTGATATTATATGATATAGAAATTGTTAAAATTCTATATCATGCCGTAAAATATCGCCACTGACCACCTATAACTTTTCCTGTATTAACTGAACATACAGGAATATGGTTTTCGGGCTTCTCTTATCTCTTTATAGTGCTTGTATCCTCAATGTATACCACCATGACATTGTGGCGTTGCCACTTTTATTATCTATATTTTATTATGTGTGGCGTTCCGAAACGGAACGCACTTGATCGAATTTTAAATTGATTCGACGATAGTGAAAATGATTCACTAGGACAATAGTTAATACGCAAAACGCAATACGCAGTTGATACGTATTTAATACCAATACTCAATGATTGTCTCCTGCTAACCTGTACAGACTAGACTCATTGTGGTGACTGGTGAAACATTGTATAGCATTAACAACATAGTACTGTATTATTGAAAGATCGATTAAAGGTTTATTTTACAATCTACGGCTTTCATTATACATGGGTAACAAAACCCCATAACATATTCGGTTTTACTCCGGACAACATCTTCAGCCACCCAATCCCTTTGCTTGAAGTCCAAATCCAGCGGAGGACAATAATCGTCATTTACTAAAATTGAAGGTTTTTCGTCCTAGTATAAAAGTTGTCTGGATCCCATTTTATACTCAATCTATAGTATAATACTATAGATATCATGTGAAACGTGACTTGGAAAAAAATCATTCAAATAAATCACAAAATAAAAATTTGAAACAATTTTAAAAGTTACGAAAAGCCCAATTATACCTACGTCAAAATGACGCACAACATCCTCTTTACAACCAAATGGCGGAATTTACATGGATGAGCCAACTATGTACTGCTAGGTCTCGACGGCTAATGAGTTGGTTCTGGATTTTGCAGCGATTCGATGGTAAATATAGAAGAGTTCATACGTCAAATTTACGTAGATTGGACTTCTAGGGTTAAATGCATAAATACCTAAATGATGTTTTGTTTTTATTATCTAATAACGATAAAAAAACCCGTTGATTTCATTCGTTTTTCAAGCTACGTGCATAGTTTTTCCACTAAAAAGCCTCAATTGAGTCATAAAGTACACAAAAACACAAATTTCAAGCATAATAAGTCACATCATTTCTATAAAACCAAAACTGGCAATAATATAAGTCGTGTTGTGCGATTATGAACATAGTGCATAAGGGCATAAGTCGTTATATAGCTAACTTAATTGTCTTACCATTTAACAATACCTCAGTCATGAACCACAGATCCTCGCACTCCGATTCCCAATTTTGAATGCGATACGATGGAGTGTCGCGTGATATTGCAAAAAGTATTGTTATCGAGGGTACTTATAAAATTACTTAAAATTAATTAAGTTTAGGTAAGTTGATATTCAACTAATAATCCATCGTGCTATTATCTCGAATAGCCTCCTGGATAAGCAGGTAATTATTAAATAATTAAATAAACAATTATATACCAATAAAATAACCATTGTGACCTATTTATTTACAATTATGTATATGTAATGAAGTAACATTTAATAAACTACTTATATGCTTTTAAAATTCCGTAAAATTATCATAATTACATATATAAACTTCGGAGATCATAATTATATCTCTGGACTACTGGGTTTTTCTACTGCATTTAATTCTACTGATTCTTTGTCAATAGTATCAGATTTCGGGGCATCACACCCTCTTCGATCTGCCGATATAATTTCCTTCATTTTTTTCTCTAACTCCTGATAAAACTCTTCTGGGTCATCGTCATCTTTTCTTTTAGGTACCACTTCAATATTTAGCTCTGGTAAAGATTCACTCGAGTCAGTACTGCTGCGTCGCTCTCGCGATTCTGATGAGGGAGATAACCCTGAAAGTAAATGAACAATGATTTAGTTATTATACCTTTTCTTTATTTTTCCGATCGCATTGGAATCACTACATAGTATAAAACAAAGTCGCTTTCTCTGTCCCTATGTCCCTTTGTACGCTTAAATCTTTGAAACTACGCAACGGATTTTGATGCGGTTTTTTTAATAGATAGAGTGATTCAAGAGGAAGGTGTATATGTATAATAATTAAATTAAATAGTGGAGAAGTACTGTTATTTTTGAGGTTTCTAATGTGATGCCGTAAATAATTACATTTTTTCCTCTTACCTACATTGCAAACGCAGGCTAAACCCTACGAGTTTTATCAAAATAATGTACTAAGTATTGAAAAGGTCTACAGAAAAGTCCGTGATGGTATATATTATGTCTATCTCTTATGGATAACCCACAATAACTTTCTTTTGTCATTTACTTTAAAAATTGCGGGACGTAGCGTTTGCGGCGGTACCGGCCGGCCGCCATTGCACCCGTGCGAAGCCGGGGCGGGTAGCTAGTTTATATAATATAAAGAATAGTTTATGAGCAAACATAAACTACAAGTATCTTTTGCACATGATATCCCTCATAGAAGTGGACTTCATCACAGGGCCGTAGCTAGTCGAATTTGAGGTAGGGCAGCGGTTCATCATCATTATCTCCAGCAAAATTAGCCATAAGAGGTTAAAAAATACTAATAGCAGTACAGGCTTCTATTTTGATAAAATAAATATTGTCTCAACTTACTTGGTTCCTCCTCAAAATATTCTTCATTACTTAAGCGCGACATATTTAATTAATAGAGTTTTGTTTGATTTAACAATTAAATGAGATTATCGTGTTTAAAAAAATACTCTTGAAGAGGGTAGACGTGAATTAAAAGAATTCTAATTACGATGATCTGGGATCAGGAGTTGCCATTTGAAAAAAAAAGAAGAAGAAGAAGAATTACGATGATAGTCATGCCTAAACTGTGAACACGAAATGAAATGAGATAACTAAATAAACATTTAATTAAGTGTACAAATTGTATTTATCCATATAAAAATTCGCCAGTGTGATTCGTTTTTGGTTCAAGCAGTCACAAAATTCATCGATTTACCTATACTTTATATAATTATCTGTGTTCAGAGTATTCGGCCTGATTACCGGCTGTATGCCTATTTACCTAATATCGCTCATTTGCTTCTATAACGTGACAAAGTCAAAATCTCAATTGTTGGGAAAACGCATTTGAAAGTTTAAAATTCCTGTAACTTTTTAATTATTATGCTTAGACTATTCAGCTCAATATAACATATTAAAACGTTCTCGTTTTTTTGAATCAAATTATATTCAGAACTTTATTAGTAATTCGAGAATCAGTATGATCTTTTAATTTTTCTAGCATAAGTGAATTTTCATTATTTCCTGGGACAAGATTTACAATCTTCCTTCATTTCTTCATCAGACCTTCAGACCTTTCATCTGAAAAATAAATTAAGTAATCAGACAACATTTTTATCATTTATAATGCAACATTGTAGTGTATTCGTTGTAAAAATGTATTATTTTTCATGAAAAATGTGTTAACTTGAGATAACCAACATAAAGACAAAACATTTTGTACTTTTATTATCAACTGTAACGGAACATATTAAATTAACCAACAAAAAACATTGTTCATTTCAGCAACAACGGGACATTCCTATGTAAACCGTAGCATGCGAATACTATTTTTACTACAATAATGACCCACATGCAAATGTCCCGTTATAGTTGAAAATATAAATCACTAAAAAAACAAAAAGCTGTACTTACCTTTCAGCAAAACCGTGACACAATAAGCTGTTACGATTTTACCGCAATCGGGCAGCAGTTTCCTTCTCAAGGGAGTAGCAACAACTGACATGAACCGTTCTTGCATTAAATTCAAGAGCCTAAAGAGATTTCGCTAAACCGATAGTCGCCGACCTTTTCCCTCATAACTCGGTCATTTTTGGAGCTAGAAATATCGCGTTTTAGCAGAAAGTAGAGCGCGATGCGCCGGATTCTACTGTGTCATTATTCCATAACGATACATATGCTCGTTAACACGTTCTTGTCGCAAATTTTTTTATTTTATTTTATTTTATTAGTTTCCAAACAGCTTATACAACAATATAACAAACAAATTATTCAAGTACAATTAATAACGTTCTATGTATAAGCCTATTCTATGGATACACAAATGTTTAGAGTGTGAAAGATGTAAAAACAATTAAAAATACTGTTACCACAACAATAAAAAAAAAAAAAAATACAATAAAAGATATACTTATAGGCTAACAAGATTCGACATAAATCCGTATGCTTCAGGTGCTACGCAGAGCAGTAAGTACTAGGCGACGAAAACTGGTTAGACTATTTGAAAAAATGTCAATAGTGTTATCTTTATTAACTATTTCGTTATATAGTCGGCATAACCTATATACTGGGTTATTATAAGAAATATATAAGCGAGTGGCGGGTATATAGAAGGGTTTAGCGTTCCGAGTGACACGAGCGTTACAATATAAAGAGAATTTACAAAGTATATCGGTGTGAATTAGGTTATTGATAATTTTATACATATAGGTTAAATCAATGAATTTACGTCGCATTTCAAGTGAATCCAAATTGAAATATTTAAGTCGAATGTCATAGGTGGGCAAGGATCTTCTAAGGTGTTCACGATTGCATAGAGAACGTAAAAATCGTTTTTGTACCGATTCGAGCTTGTCGATATGTGTTTTGTAGAATGGAGACCACACTGAGGAGCCATATTCAAGGGTGCTACGGACCAGAGATTTATAAAGAATTAGGACACTATTTTTATTTTTAAAAGATCTGGACATTCGTAATATAAAGCCTAAATTTTGATTGGCTTTTTTGACAGTAGATTCGACATGATCGATAAATGATAAACTTTTATCGAATGTCACCCCTAGATCTCGTATGAATTCTTTACGACCTAAGATAATATTTGAAATTTGATACGAAAAGTTAATACTGTTTACTTTATTAGTAAATGTGACAACATGACACTTAGAGGTATTTAATTTCATTAAATTTCTCTTACACCAGGCATGAAGAGCAATTAAGTCTTCTTGAAGCAACTGACAGTCAGCAATATTATCGACTTTTCTATATAGTTTCAGATCATCCGCATAAAGTAGACATTTACTACCTATATTAAATCGTAAGGGTGCATCATTTATAAAAACCGCGAACAAAAGAGGGCCAAGATGGAGACACGTCATCGTAATTAGAATTCTTTTAATTCACGTCTACCCTCTTCAAGAGTATTTTTTTAAACACGATAATCTCATTTAATTGTTAAATCAAACAAAACTCTATTAATTAAATATGTCGCGCTTAAGTAATGAAGAATATTTTGAGGAGGAACCAAGTAAGTTGAGACAATATTTATTTTATCAAAATAGAAGCCTGTACTGCTATTAGTATTTTTTAACCTCTTATGGCTAATTTTGCTGGAGATAATGATGATGAACCGCTGCCCTACCTCAAATTCGACTAGCTACGGCCCTGTGATGAAGTCCACTTCTATGAGGGATATCATGTGCAAAAGATACTTGTAGTTTATGTTTGCTCATAAACTATTCTTTATATATAAACTAGCTACCCGCCCCGGCTTCGCACGGGTGCAATGGCGGCCGGCCGGTACCGCCGCAAACGCTACGTCCCGCAATTTTTAAAGTAAATGACAAAAGAAAGTTATTGTGGGTTATCCATAAGAGATAGACATAATATATACCATCACGGACTTTTCTGTAGACCTTTTCAATACTTAGTACATTATTTTGATAAAACTCGTAGGGTTTAGCCTGCGTTTGCAATGTAGGTAAGAGGAAAAAATGTAATTATTTACGGCATCACATTAGAAACCTCAAAAATAACAGTACTTCTCCACTATTTAATTTAATTATTATACATATACACCTTCCTCTTGAATCACTCTATCTATTAAAAAAACCGCATCAAAATCCGTTGCGTAGTTTCAAAGATTTAAGCGTACAAAGGGACATAGGGACAGAGAAAGCGACTTTGTTTTATACTATGTAGTGATTCCAATGCGATCGGAAAAATAAAGAAAAGGTATAATAACTAAATCATTGTTCATTTACTTTCAGGGTTATCTCCCTCATCAGAAACGCGAGAGCGACGCAGCAGTACTGACTCGAGTGAATCTTTACCAGAGCTAAATATTGAAGTGGTACCTAAAAGAAAAGATGACGATGACCCAGAAGAGTTTTATCAGGAGTTAGAGAAAAAAATGAAGGAAATTATATCGGCAGATCGAAGAGGGTGTGATGCCCCGAAATCTGATACTATTGACAAAGAATCAGTAGAATTAAATGTGTTTTGTCACATCGTAGCGTACACTGCGTAGTTTCAAAGATTTAAGCGTACAAAGGGACATAGGGACAGAGAAAGCGACTTTGTTTTATACTATGTAGTGATTCCAATGCGATCGGAAAAATAAAGAAAAGGTATAATAACTAAATCATTGTTCATTTACTTTCAGGGTTATCTCCCTCATCAGAATCGCGAGAGCGACGCAGCAGTACTGACTCGAGTGAATCTTTACCAGAGCTAAATATTGAAGTGGTACCTAAAAGAAAAGATGACGATGACCCAGAAGAGTTTTATCAGGAGTTAGAGAAAAAAATGAAGGAAATTATATCGGCAGATCGAAGAGGGTGTGATGCCCCGAAATCTGATACTATTGACAAAGAATCAGTAGAATTAAATGCAGTAGAAAAACCCAGTAGTCCAGAGATATAATTATGATCTCCGAAGTTTATATAATTATGATAATTTTACGGAATTTTAAAAGCATATAAGTAGTTTACTAAATGTTACTTCATTACATATACATAATTGTAAATAAATAGGTCACAATGGTTATTTTATTGGTATACTAGATTTCCGCCCGCGGCTTCGCCTGCGTTTTCAAAGGAAAACCCGCATAGTTCCCGTTCCCGTGGGATTTCCGGGATAAAACCTATCCTATGTGTTAATCCAAGTTACCCTCTATATGTGTGCTAAATTTCATTGTAATCGGTTCAGTAGTTTTTACGTGAAAGAGTAACAAACATCCATACATCCATACAAACTTTCGCCTATATAATAGTACTAGATTTCCGCCCGCGGCTTCGCCCGCGTTTGCAAAGGAAAACCCGCACAGTTCCCGCTCCCGTGGGATTTCCGGGATAAAAACTATCCTATGTGTTAATCCAAGTTACCCTCTATATGTGTGCTAAATTTCATTGTAATCGGTTCAGTAGTTTTTACGTGAAAGAGTAACAAACATCCATACATCCATACATCCATACATCTATACATCCATACATCCTTACAAACTTTCGCCTTTATAATATGTATTAGATTAAGATAATTGTTTATTTAATTATTTTATAATTACCTGCTTATCCAGGAGGCTATTCGAGATAATAGCACGATGGATTATTAGTTGAATATCAACTTACCTAAACTTAATTAATTTTAAGTAATTTTATAAGTACCCTCGATAACAATACTGTTTGCAATATCACGCGACACTCCATCGTATCGCATTCAAAATTGGGAATCGGAGTGCGAGGATCTGTGGTTCATGACTGAGGTATTGTTAAATGGTAAGACAATTAAGTTAGCTATTTATATATAATATAACGACTTATGCCCTTATGCACTATGTTCATAATCGCACAACACGACTTATATTATTGCCAGTTTTGGTTTTATAGAAATGATGTGACTTATTATGCTTGAAATTTGTGTACTTTATGACTCAATTGAGGCTTTTTAGTGGAAAAACTATGCACGTAGCTTGAAAAACGAATGAAATCAACGGGTTTTTTTTATCGTTATTAGATAATAAAAACAAAACATCATTTAGGTATTCATGCATTTAACCCTAGAAGTCCAATCTACGTAAATTTGACGTATGAACTCTTCTATATTTACCATCGAATCGCTGCAAAATCCAGAACCAACTCATTAGCCGTCGAGACCTAGCAGTACATAGTTGGCTCATCCATGTTAATTCCGCCATTTGGTTGTAAAGAGGATGTTGTGCGTCATTTTGACGTATAATTGGGCTTTTCGTAACTTTTAAAATTGTTTCAAATTTTTATTTTGTGATTTATTTGAATGATTTTTTTCCAAGTCACGTTTCACATGATATCTATAGTATTATACTATAGATTGAGTATAAAATGGGATCCAGACAACTTTTATACTAGGACGAAAAACCTTCAATTTTAGTAAATGACGATTATTGTCCTCCGCTGGATTTGGACTTCAAGCAAAGGGATTGGGTGGCTGAAGATGTTGTCCGGAGTAAAACCGAATATGTTATGGGGTTTTGTTACCCATGTATAATGAAAGTCGTAGATTGTAAAATAAACCTTTAATCGATCTTTCAATAATACAGTACTATGTTGTTAATGCTATACAATGTTTCACCAGTCACCACAATGAGTCTAGTCTGTACAGGTTAGCAGGAGACAATCATTGAGTATTGGTATTAAATACGTATCAACTGCGTATTGCGTTTTGCGTATTAACTATTCTGCCGTCCTTTAACTAGAAAGCCGTTAAGCCCACGAAGTGAGTTTCGAGTAAATGGCAAAAAACACGGAAATCGTTATTTCTTAAAAATTATGACACTTAGAATAATTATTGTGAGATACATCGATCGAAATTTAATTATATTATATATAAATAATAGAATGCATAGAACGTGCATAGAATAAAATAGTAAGTAGCGTTTATTTCCCTCTGAGTAAGTAGTGTGTATTGTGTATCAAAAGTAACATTCAATTATGTATTGTGTTAATTTTATTTATTACGGATTCAACATCAAACAACTCTACGGTAAGTATCAAGGTGCGTATTAACTATAGAGCTATTATTTATTACCTTACCTAATACCTATAGGTATGTTATAGCTAATTGCTGCTGGGCGCTGGCTGCGATTTCGTCCATGTATCTACTGAAAGGTTTCATGACATAATATGAGCACAGGGGAATAAAATAAAAATACCAGTATGTACATCCAAAAATATTTATTTCAATTATTACAAATTATCCTTAATCTAATTTTGAAAATCTAACACTGAATTAGATTCCTTACAATAATATTATTCAAATTAATAACAAAATAACGTATTTTACGGCTAAATTAATATTGAACTAATTATGTAGTTAAAACACGAAAGCGCATTACCTTGTTATACCAGCTGCATTAACCAAAAATTTTATATGATACAATATTTTCAACTGATATCGAAATGTACGAAAATAGTAATAATGTAATTGAACTGAGAACATAATATTTTAATATTCAGACAAAGCTGTATTGTTTCGATATACGTAGTTTTTATTGTAAACTGCACATAATATTTTCATAGAAAAATACTGTAAAACAACAGATGATGAAATTTTCAAATAATTTGGAAAATCCAAAAGTGCACGCCTCATAATTTTTTTTTAATAAATATTTATTAATTATTATTTTTGTTTATTTAATAACAATTAAACCACATCGAATCAGACCCTGAAAAATGAAAGGGTTCTATTCCTGAGCATACTCAAGCGTAAGAGAAAAAAAAAGACTCGATTAGTAAAGTATTTCGGTCGCTATCGTGTTAACAAGAAAAAGGATCCGCACATACAGACACACGGACGTCCAAGACAGAACTTTTTTAAACTGTTTTTTAACTAGTTTAAATAACAAAAATGACATCGAAAATATCATGAACGTTAAAAATAGTGTTTTTTCTTAATATGTGTGTGTATGTATTATCTTACAAGTGCAATGTATGATACATAAAGACATTTTAAGTTTGAAAAATCAGATGTTTTTCGCGAAGTGACAGTAGTACCCACCTCAACGCTTCGCTTATGAGGCGTGCAAAAGAAAAAAAAATACAAATTTGCCGCGCAATTGACATTCATTGACAGTTCTAAAAGTTTGTACCTATAGGTAATATTAATAGAAATAATTATCGAGATTTAAATGGCTCTACACGAGATTTATTTTGTTTTTTTTATTACTATACTTCATAAAGACACAATTAACTCGTACCTACTCGTAATACGATACCTTGGAGTTGGAGCGAAAATATTGTTTGTAATAATTTGGCTAGGTAACTAATTATTGAAATGAAAATAATAATTAGAAAAATGCATTGTGAAACCGTTTTAAGCAAAAAACGTTTCGATAAACGAATTATGTTTTTGAATGAAATACAAATTATTGCATGCTTTTAAAATACAAGACTTAACTATCTACTAATGAAAGTTTTCATGCATTTTGTTCGAAACACGGTAGGTCAGCCGTGTTTTGTTACTTTAAAAGTGACATTCGAAAATGAAACAACGATTTACGGAAAAGCACAAATAGAAACGCGTTTAATCGAGATTGGGTATCTAATATTAAGATAATTGGAATACTTAATGAAAATAGGAATTGTAGGGTCAGTAATAATTCAGATTAGTTTATTGATATCATATTAGATACTATACGCTATACTTGCGTTCAGTCTTAGATAGATTCTTAGAAAAATAACCTACATGAGTATCCGATGCGTCCGTCATAAGTGCGAGCGATGCATCGGCCTTAGGGTGCTAAAAAAATCTGCACTTTATAAACAAAAATATAAGTTGAGTTACCTTGGCGATAATAAATAACCATTTATACGGTCGCCGTAAACTAAGATCTAAAGTCATTAACTTAGTACCAAATGTCTTAATTACACTAAACTACACTTTATAATCACTACACAGTACACTCACTCGCGGATTGGTTATTTTTCGACACTGGTAAAATTATTAAAAGTCGGCTCTCCTGCTGCTTCTGCCACGCACAAGGTTGACGATAGTACAATCTGGCGATATGCTTAAAGCAGTAATGAAAAAACATAGCCAATTGGGATTTTTCTGTTTTGATATCCCTGCACGATCGCGACTTCGGGATGCGGAGCGATGCGCGCGATTCCCATACCTTCGACCACTAAACGATCTGCCTCTCGAGCCTGCACATTCCAGCTGGTTTACCCGCTGCTTTAATTGTGCTAACTGCTCGAGAAGGTTTAACTGTACCGACGAAACTGCTCTAACTGGAACTGCCGGATTCATTTTGAATTAAATTTTTATTTAATCAATAAATTAAATAATCACACAAACGAAATCTATGCAATTCACTATAATAATGTTTACTAAAGTATGAGTGACGCAGTAAAACATGATTTTGGCTCAAACAATTTCCACATCAATCGATTAAAAAATATTTCTTTCTTCCAAAAAACTCAAATGTGCAACTTGTGACCGGTACTGATAGATTGCTCTTAATTAGGTCTATAATTGGTAAAATAAACACATTCCTCCATGGAAGCCTTTAGGAGGAATCGATTGTCAAAATATTATATTATGGTAGTTTGAGTTACTGAACTTGATCTTTTTATTTTTTTCTTCCAAAAAACTCAAAAGTGCAACTTGTGACCGGTACAGATAGATTGCTCATAATTAGGTCTATCATTGATAAAAATACCAGATTCCACCACGGAGGCGTTTACGGGGAATTGAATTTTATTAGGGTAGTTACGATACTTGAACTTTTTATTTTTTTTCTCCAAAAAAACTCAAAAGTGCAACTTGTGACCGATACTGATAGATTCCTCTTAATTAGGTCTATAATTGGTAAAATAAACACATTCCTCCATGGAAGCCTTTAGGAGGAATCGATTGTCAAAATACTATATTAGGGTTGTTTGAGTTACTGAACTTGATCTTTTTATTTTTTTCTTCCAAAAAACTCAAAAGTGCAACTTGTGACCGATACTGTTAGATTGCTCTTAATTAGGTCTATAATTGGTAAAATAAACACATTCCTCCATGGAAGCCTTTAGGAGGAATCGATTGTCAAAATACTTTATTAGGGTAGTTTGAGTTACTCAACTTGATCTTTTTATTTTTTTCTTCCAAAAAACTCATAAGTGCAACTTGTGACCGGTACAGATAAATTGCTCATAATAACTTCTATCATTGATAAAAATACTAGATTCCACCACGGAGGCGTTACGGGGAATTGAATTTTATTAGGGTAGATACGATACTTGAACTTTTTATTTTTTTTCTTATAAAAAAACTCAAAAGTGCAACTTGTGACCGGTATCGATAGATTGCTCATAATTAGGTCTATCATTGATAAAAAAACCAGATTCCACCATGGAGGAGTTTAGGAGGTATTGAATTTTATTAGGGTAGTTACGATACATGAACTTTTTAACTAACTACCCTAATAAAATTTAATTCCCCGTAAACGCCTCCATGGAGGAATGTGTTTATTTTACCAATTATAGACCTAATTATGAGCAATCTATCTGTACCAGTCACAAGTTGCACTTTTGAGCTTTTTGGAAGAAAAAAAATAAAAAGTTCATGTATCGTAACTACCCTGATAAAATTCAATTCCCCGTAAACGCCTCCGTGGTGGAATCTGGTATTTTTAGCAATGATAGACCTAATTATGAGCAATCTATCTGTACCGGTCACAAGTTGCACTTTTGAGTTTTTTGGAAGAAAAAAATAAAATATCAAGTTCAGTAACTCAAACTGCCCTATTATAATATTTTGACAATCGATTCCTCCTAAAGGCTTCCATGGAGGAATGTGTTCATTTTACCAATTATAGACCTAATTAAGAGCAATCTATCAGTACTGGTCACAAGTTGCACATTTGAGTTTTTTGGAAGAAAGAAATATTTTTTGATCGATTGATGTGGAAATTGTTTGAGCCAAAATCATGTTTTACTGCGTATAACTCAGAAACGGTAGGATATAGGAAAAAATGATTGAGGTACAACTTGTAGATAATTTTATGGCCTTTCAACTTTTCCTTGAAAGTTTTTCTCTAACATGTACCGTTTTTGAGATTTAAGCGAAAAATGAAAAAATGGACCCATTTCCCCTCTCCCCCCACTCCGGGGCTCCTCCTAGTGGCCCGGGGTTTTAGTATGTTTATTACCTAGGGACTCTTGACATGTTTCCGAAGAAACATCTTACGTTACTAACTCACGCACTCTAAACCCCCCTTGGAGGGACTCATTCAATGGACTATTAATGTAATTTCTTGATAATAGTTTTTGTGACTAGCTGCAGTTTGACATCAACTGAATACATCAATTAGGTAGTTGTACAGTAGTTGTTGAGCAGTTCATTCTTATTACGTTGAAACTAAAATTTAGCTCAGCCCTATTGCCGTTCGATATTAGATTCACAGATGAGTTTAAGCCTACACTTAATAATTGTTTTAAGTTGAGTTTTCAAATTTGCCGATAAAAAAAAAATTTGAAGGGTTTCTCGCGATTTTTTTGTAGGCAGATATGTTATCACATGATTACTTTAAATTCAAGTTGGTAAATATTCAGTTGAGAATAAGCTTTCACCACTTTGAGTGTTTTCTGCGGTTCAGTTACGAATTATTCGTTTTAAACTTTTTAAGATGTTATTTTTGTGCTGTTGTCACATTTGTTTGTCAATGATCATAACAACAAAATAAAACTGCTGTTAAAATTTGAGCAAGCTGCACAGGCTATCACTATGATAGACTTGGGAGGTATAATTCAGTAGAGTTGTAGTGGAGTATAGTTGTAGCATACTGATGGTTGTGTTGTCTCGTACGTTGTGAAGTAAATGTGTGTTGCGTGAAATAATATTGTGATGGTAATGTAGTTCGTCGAAGGATTGTGGTGTTCAATCTGGCATGAAGTCCAGGATAGTAGATGTGTTCTGACCGGTCAGGAGGACTGGGGCAGTATGGTAACCCTGTAAGGTCAGTGTGGGCCGAGGCAGGATAGTAGCTATTTTGGTATCCCGAGATGAATTACCGTAGTAATGTAGTGTGAGAAATGGCGTACGAGGACGCATGATTGTCGGTATGGCTGTATAGGAGATAACTTGAGTTTATTAAAATGAAAAACGATTAAGAATATTGATTCTGTTGGATGAGTAATAGTTCAGTTCAGGTTTCACTTTTTTTTACTGTTGAGCTATTGAATCCTGTAAACACCAATAATCACTTTGAAAAGACAGATTTTGTTTATACTATGTTCGGGTAACTTCACCTTGTTAATATATTGAGGATGCCTGAGGGCCAAGTACCACTTGAAGTTGGTTAGTGTTTGAAATTTGAGTTTGAGTTGAGTGGTAGCGATGAATCTTAGTTCGTTTGGTCAGAGAGTGCCAGTAGTCATTTCGTAGCCGTAGTCCGTTGAAATCGGTGTCTGCTATTAGGAGCTATGGCTGCTTATAGTGAACCGTGGATACGCGGTACGTTAAAAATAGTGTTTTTTCTTAATATGTGTGTGTATGTATTATCTTACAAGTGCAATGTATGATACATAAAGACATTTTAAGTTTGAAAAATCAGATGTTTTGCGCGAAGTGACAGTAGTACCCACCTCAACGCTTCGCTTATGAGGCGTGCAATATTTATTAAAAAAAAATTATGAGGCGTGCACTTTTGGATTTTCCAAATTATTTGAAAATTTCATCATCTGTTGTTTTACAGTATTTTTCTATGAAAATATTATGTGCAGTTTACAATAAAAACTACGTATATCGAAACAATACAGCTTTGTCTGAATATTAAAATATTATGTTCTCAGTTCAATTACATTATTACTATTTTCGTACATTTCGATATCAGTTGAAAATATTGTATCATATAAAATTTTTGGTATAACAAGGTAATGCGCTTTCGTGTTTTAACTACATAATTAGTTCAATATTAATTTAGCCGTAAAATACGTTATTTTGTTATTAATTTGAATAATATTATTGTAAGGAATCTAATTCAGTGTTAGATTTTCAAAATTAGATTAAGGATAATTTGTAATAATTGAAATAAATATTTTTGGATGTACATACTGGTATTTTTAATTATTTATTATTAAATATTAACTATGAATTCGTTCATCTATATATGTATATAAAAGAAAGTCGTGTTCGTTACCTACTCCACTTATAACTCAAGAGCGGCTGAACCGATTTAGCTGAAAATTGGCAGGAAGGTAGTTAAGAGACAGGAGAAGGACATAGGATACTAAATATGTACCACGGGCGAAGCCAGGGCGGACCACTAGTTTATGATAAATATAAATTATAAGATGCGAGGTGAGTTTCTGATATATTGAACGTCCATAAAAATCCCCCGACTCCATTTTTATTTTCGGACATCTTGAATTTTAAAACATTTAACACATATTGAGGGAGTTGTAAAAATTATTAAGTCAGATATGTTGTGGCGGCCATCTTTGACCGATTTACTAAACACGGCTAAGAACTTCATGGCACCTGACTAAAAAAAGCAGCATTCATTCCATCCTTTTGAGAGCTAACAGATCTACAATGCCACATAAAGATACACACACGGACAGTTATTTAGTCAAACTTATATACAACCCTATTTTTGTGTCGGGGGTTAAAATGTCAGTACCTATTATACTTATGTAGAAACATAGGTATACATTTTTAAGTTATAATAATTTCATAGAGCATGAATGAGTAATGAAATGTAATTGTATGTATGTCTGTTTATGCGTGATTTACTATGCGTGAGTTCTTATGTTATTTTAACCTTAATTCGATGATAATAAGACGGTGACAGTGAGACTATCATACTTTAAGCGTAAAAATATGGCCAAGTATCATCCTAGTGGCTAGTCATAATATAGCGGATATTAATTAATACCTAATCATCACAGAAATAATTAATATAATAATTTTAATATAAAAATTAAAAAAAAAATCACAAAAAAATCAATATAATAATTTTAATATAAAAATTAAAAAAAAACTGCACTACGACTATTCACAATATTAACATAAGGTGTCCGACTAACTATGGATAGGAATTTTATTTTGCGAGTCTTCATAGAACATTTCACGCTTCTAGACAATATAGGCTGTGCCTTATCATTCATTGTAGTAAGTTTTATTACTTTTATTAAGCTTTTCTTATTATAATATGTAAATCCGCACATACAGACACACGGACGTCCAAGACAGAACTTTTTTAAACTGTTTTTTAACTAGTTTAAATAACAAAAATGACATCAAAAATATCATGAACGTTAAAAATAGTGTTTTTTCTTAATATGTGTGTGTATGTATTATCTTACAAGTGCAATGTATGATACATAAAGACATTTTAAATTTGAAAAATCAGATGTTTTGCGCGAAGTGACAGTAGTACCCACCTCAACGCTTCGCTTATGAGGCGTGCAATAGCTCTATAGTTAATACGCACCTTGATACTTACCGTAGAGTTGTTTGATGTTGAATCCGTAATAAATAAAATTAACACAATACATAATTGAATGTTACTTTTGATACACAATACACACTACTTACTCAGAGGGAAATAAACGCTACCTACTATTTTATTCTATGCACGTTCTATGCATTCTATTATTTATATATAATATAATTAAATTTCGATCGATGTATCTCACAATAATTATTCTAAGTGTCATAATTTTTAAGAAATAACGATTTCCGTGTTTTTTGCCATTTACTCGAAACTCACTTCGTGGGCTTAACGGCTTTCTAGTTAAAGGACGGCAGAATAGTTAATACGCAAAACGCAATACGCAGTTGATACGTATTTAATACCAATACTCAATGATTGTCTCCTGCTAACCTGTACAGACTAGACTCATTGTGGTGACTGGTGAAACATTGTATAGCATTAACAACATAGTACTGTATTATTGAAAGATCGATTAAAGGTTTATTTTACAATCTACGACTTTCATTATACATGGGTAACAAAACCCCATAACATATTCGGTTTTACTCCGGACAACATCTTCAGCCACCCACTCCCTTTGCTTGAAGTCCAAATCCAGCGGAGGACAATAATCGTCATTTACTAAAATTGAAGGTTTTTCGTCCTAGTATTAAAGTTGTCTGGATCCCATTTTATACTCAATCTATAGTATAATACTATAGATATCATGTGAAACGTGACTTGGAAAAAAATCATTCAAATAAATCTAATCTAATACATATTATAAAGGCGAAAGTTTGTAAGGATGTATGGATGTATAGATGTATGGATGTATGGATGTATGGATGTTTGTTACTCTTTCACGTAAAAACTACTGAACCGATTACAATGAAATTTAGCACACATATAGAGGGTAACTTGGATTAACACATAGGATAGTTTTTATCCCGGAAATCCCACGGGAGCGGGAACTGTGCGGGTTTTCCTTTGCAAACGCGGGCGAAGCCGCGGGCGGAAATCTAGTACTATTATATAGGCGAAAGTTTGTATGGATGTATGGATGTTTGTTACTCTTTCACGTAAAAACTACTGAACCGATTACAATGAAATTTAGCACACATATAGAGGGTAACTTGGATTAACACATAGGATAGGTTTTATCCCGGAAATCCCACGGGAACGGGAACTATGCGGGTTTTCCTTTGAAAACGCAGGCGAAGCCGCGGGCGGAAATCTAGTATACCAATAAAATAACCATTGTGACCTATTTATTTACAATTATGTATATGTAATGAAGTAACATTTAGTAAACTACTTATATGCTTTTAAAATTCCGTAAAATTATCATAATTATATAAACTTCGGAGATCATAATTATATCTCTGGACTACTGGGTTTTTCTACTGCATTTATCACATGATTACTTTAAATTCAAGTTGGTAAATATTTAGTTGAGAATAAGCTTTCACCACTTTTTGAGTGTTTTCTGCGGTTCAGTTACGAATTATTCGTTTTAAACTTTTTAAGATGTTATTTTTGTGCTGTTGTCACATTTGTTTGTCAATGATCATAACAACAAAATAAAACTGCTGTTAACATTTGAGCAAGCTGCACAGGCTAGCACAATGATAGATTTGGGAGGTATAGTTCAGTAGAGTTCTAGTTGAGTAGGGTTGTAGCATGTCGAAAACTGCTATCTTTTGATCGACTGTTATAACTTTTCAAAGCTTAACGGGACGATGGTATGCGATATGAATTTCAAAGGTCTTGATAGATAGACTGATAGACTTACGGACAACTAAGTGATCATAAGGATTTAGTTTTTCAGTTTTGTGGTTTAAAAGCCTAAAAATTAAATATCAGAGTTTAATTGTAAAAATTTGTCAGGATTGGCCGAAGAGCATGTACTGTGCGAGATGTTTTCTGTGTTACAGCACCCACAAACACGAGGACGTGTTCAGCGCAGGTTGGCCGTGTCGGAGACGGTCAATAGCGCGGATGTAAAACGACTCTAAGCACGAGTTCCAGGGAGGTGGCAGCACAGTGAAGTTGGCGGCTTACTTCATGCTTGTACCGGGTCGAGCCCGTGAAGGCTCGCCCTCGGGACGGCACTTCACATTCGAACATCGAAGAGTTCGGATCTTCCACTACTAGGAACTGTTAACCATTTCTCTGCTAGTGTTTAATTTAAATGTGTAACGTAACGGTTATTAAAATTGATTGTATTTAAAGTGATTGTATTTAAAATGACTGTATTGTAAAACTGACATGATTAAAAGAGCAACTATGGAGTTTCTTGCCGGTTCTTCTCTGTAGATACTGCTTTCCGAATCGGTGGTAAATAAAGAAATGATTGAGTTTGAGGTGTTTCTTTGCTCGATTACCCAACGCAACGCCCACAGCTTGAAAATAGATTCACAATCTACACCTTGCTCCGACATCAGAATTGGGATCAAATCGAGCAAATGAGAAAACACGTGGCGATAACCTCGATACGATATACGATAACCTGATTAAAAGTCAAAGCGCCGCAACCACGTGGCACTTCGATCCAGTTTCAACGGGAAGAAGCATCCTACAGATCTACGAGCATACGTGTCACTGAGCAGCCGGAGACAAAGGGAGAGCTCGTTATGTGCGGGCAGGGTGGCAACTTCGCCTCGCGCTGCACGGATGACACTGCCGCTCGCATCACCGCGTCGGAAGCCGTATCATCGAGAGCAGCGCCGTGTCATCATGTCGTGCACCGTGCCATTGCGTCGAGCGTCCGGCTTCGAGCATCATGCGTCGATCGTCGAGCATCATGCGTCGAGCATCATGCGTCGAGCGTCGAGCGTCATGCGTGGCGCCATGTGGTGCTGCATCCATACTGTGCGCCGCGGCACCAAGCTGGGCTCCGCGACACCACGCCAGGCGTTGCGCATCCACGCCAGGCACCGCAATATCACGCCGGGCGTCGCGCTACCATCACTACCATCAACACGTCGAGCCTGAGATCACCGGAACCAGAGCGACGTGTCGACGTGTCGTGCAACTATCCTTCAATCTCATACAAAACCGGTCAGTAGATAACATTCCACTTTGAGTGTACAGTAAGATAAAGAAAGTAGGTTTTCAAAATGTAGTAACTTCAAGTAACTTATTCGAAAGAAAAAGAAATTTATTGCCAAAAACATTAGTTACAAAATTTATTTTAAATTAATTGAGGAAAATGGTCACAGCCGCGGCAAAATGCTGCACAACAAGTCAATAACTGCGTTAAAAACAACCGACTTCAAACTTGCACTTGCAACATTTACAAATACAGACAAAAATGCTCATAAAATAAAACTACGGGGCCTATCCGAATAAAATTTTTATGGGACCAATTCGACACCATCCCGCATCGAACAAAAAAAGAATCACGTAAATCGGTTCAGAAACCTCTGAGTAATCGGTGTACATACATAAAAAAAAAAAAAAACATACCGGCCGAATTGATAACCTCCTCCTTTTTTTTGAAGTCGGTTAAAAACAGTGCTGATTTACAGGTTGTACCGAATGTAACGATTAGATTTTGTTAAAAGTTGTAGCCTACAGACCAGTGTATAGTTAAATCGTATTGCATTACATTTAACTCAACTTATTTACGCAGTGTTGTTGTTATTAGGTCGTGCGATATTGCTTTACGGTTTTGTAGTTAGTTAAAACTTATTCCATTACATTCAGCCCATCTTAGTTACGCAGTGATAAATTAACAGTACCTATTTCACTTATTCAGGGACGGGTTCACTTTAGTAGGTAATTCACGTAATTTTAAAAAATACTTTGTGGCGTAAGCACTGCCATCAAGATAAATTAAGTAACGAATTGCTTTAATGTTTGTTATTTTGTGAGCTAACACTAACAAAGAAAGCACATTAATTGGTACACTGCATCCAGATCCTTCAATCGAACGTAAACAATAAACATTCACTTGTCCGTGTATCAGAACAAAAACAGTATGCGAATTACTTTCAAATTAGTTTCTTAACTACCCGCGTTAGTTTCTTGACTACCCGCATTAATTTCTTAAACTACCTGCGTTAGTTTTTATTTAGGCTATAACCCTTGACAAATAACAATTAATTGCTACACAAAGACAGCCTTATTGCTATTCGATTAAAAACGAAAAGTAATGCCTTAACTAGTGCATTAGAGGTTTAAAAAAAAAACTTTTCGTAGGTTTTATTTAAGGTGATATTTGAGGTAATTTCTTAAAATAAAGTTGTGAACAATTCACAGTATACAGTTTTACGATATGAAGTTTTATGAAATGTTACAGATTTACTTTGATCGAATAAAAGGTAAATCGAGGCATTTAGTTTTGAATTTTTACTTGGGAGAATTTATTAGGTCCTTATTTAGGCAGTTCATAATACAATGTCGCAGATAATTAGCGTGTTCAAATAAACAGCTGGCCTAAGATAAATGTTATGATTGGAATACGGGTCTAGATTTAGTTTGAGTACGTAACTTGATTGCTTTAAAATTATTTTAACTATCTCATCGACGTTTGGGTCCGTTCAATGTAAAGATATTAAGATTTAAGACTGTTGAAAATAATCTTAAGGTTAATAGCGCCTTTACAGTTTACATACTATCGTCAGATAATGTCTGTTTAATTGCATAGAGAAAAGAAAAACCCATCCAGGTTTTCTGAAGGTTTTTGAAGTGAAACTTCTTTATCGGGGTTGAAAAAAAATTTAGCGTGACATTTTTCCGTTACGCACCATTTTTTTTCTTATCCCTATCACGCGTGATTCGACATATTTCTGTAAAGTTGCATATAGTAAATTATTTTTTTTGAAAAAATAAGGTCATAAAGAAGTTTCATTTCGTGCGTAGTACACGCACATATTCACACCTCGATCTAGAAATAAATGCATTAAAACAACACGTGCGCTATATGGAACAGCAGCGTCTGGATACCGTCATAGAAGTTGCCAACATTCCGTCTCGTCCTAATGAAGACCTTAATGACTTATGTAACAAGTTAGCTGATAACCTAAATCTAACCAAAGAAGGAATCTCCAACGTGAAGCGCCTGGAAGGAAGAAACGGACAGGATGGATGTATTCAACTGGAGTTCAAACAGGAGGAATTATGTAATATGTGGGTACGTGCTTCCAGACGCAGAGAGGTACTTGTGGGACAGGTGGTATGTGATGAAGCAGTACCAGCAGCTAAAACCAAAGTGATAGTACGCAAAGCCCTAACTAAAGCGAATAAAACCCTGCTGTGGCAAGCTAAGCAAAAATTAACACCAAATTATAAATATGTGTGGTTCCAGAATGGGAATATATTAATCCGTAAATCAGAGAATAATAAACCTATTGTGATCAGAAGCGAAACAGACATTGAAAATCTCCTCAACCAGGCAGCACCAGCACATCATCGGCGGTAATAGATATAGTATTTTATGTAGGTCACCATAGTTCAGTCGAATATCCCAAGCAATAATTTAGAACTTTTTAATTGTAGTACATATAACTCATTTTGTAAAAATGTTCCATCGTTAGCGAAATCTCAATTTAAGTTAAATTTAGTCCATATAAATGTAAGATCACTAATTAAAAATTTTTGTTATGTTTTAGAATTAATAAACAGTTCATGTTCACCAATAGATATTCTCATATTAACTGAAGTAAACATTAAAGATAATATCGCAAATATGTTCAATGTAAATGGCTATATAATGCACAAAAAGTTACGTAAGAATAAAAAAGGTGCCGGTATTATAATATACATACGGAACGTTCACGTATTTACATTCAAACATCACACTTTAAATCACTGTGAATCAATCATAGGTCATTTAACGACTAATCACAAATACGTTGCAACAATTTGTGCAATATATAGGCCACCCAACGAAAGTAAATACTTGTTCGTAAGGGAGATAAAGGATCTTTTATCTAGTAAACCTTTTAAACACTTAGATATTTTTGTTTTAGGAGACATGAACATAGATATAAAAATAAAGGGTAACATTCAAGATTTTTACATAAATAGCATGGCCGAGTGCGGTCTAACAAGTGTTATAACCGATTATACAAGAATTGAAATAAGAAACCAAATAATAACGCGTAGCGTAATCGATCACATTTTTGTAAGGACGCAATTGTTAGACCTGTACTCGGGCGCGCTCGGCACTGCAATGGCTGATCACCGTATGATCGTATTGTCGTGCATTGGACAATCATTAGCACATGTACAGGGTGACGTTAAAGTCATTCGAAAAATAGATAACAATAAACTTAATAATTTGCTTGATCATGTTAGCTGGGATGATTTTACGAATACAGAGTGTCCATATAAATTATATGATAACTTAAAAAATACCATCCAAAATTGTTATAATCAATCACAATTTGAACAAATAATTTCAAAATCAAGTAAAAGAAACAAAGATCCTTGGATTACTAGCACCATAAAAACTATGTGTGAAAAAAAAGATTTATCTTTTATTGACTGGAAAAATGACCCGACTAATAAAATACTTCGATTAAAATACAATAAATTACGTAATAAAACGCGTAAATTCATAGAAAAATCAAGAAATAATTACTATCATAATCAAATAATTAATCAAAACTACAACAATAGTCACGCTTTATGGCAAATTTTGAATTCATTAACAGGTCGCTGCAAAAATTCAATAGACAACTGTATCTTAAAAGCATTTCATAAAAATAACATAGACATTAAAACAATTGCTAATAATTTTGCACAAGAATTTTATTATAGTATTAAAAAAATCATTCCTAAATGCAATAAGCGTCTATTATGTGAAAATGATTATTATTATCCACAAAATAAATCAATGCTACTTAAAAAAGCTAACAGAGATAAAGTATGTAATATAATTAAAAAACTTAATATCAATAAAGCTCCCGCATTCGACAACATTCGATGTATTGACATAAAAAATATATGCACTAAAATCGTAGATATTATAGTTAAATTTATTAATGCATCTATTGTTAATGCTAAATATCCTTTAGAGTTAAAAACTGGAATAATCCGACCTATTCACAAAAAGGGTACGCGAAGTGAGTATGAAAATTATCGCCCGATTACCATTCTTCCGGTATTAGACAAAATCGTGGAAAAATTTATAGCCGAACAAATGCAGAATTTCTATGCCGAAAATAAAATTTTATCTGTCTCTCAATTTGGATTTCAACCGTGTAAGTCAACTTCACAACTTTTGTCAAAATTTACAGATGAAGTAAACTCATGTCTCGATAACAAAAAACATGTACTGCTATTATTTATCGATTATAGTAGGGCATTCGATACACTCAGGCATGACACTCTTATACACAAACTAGACAACTCCGGTATCCGTGGACCTCTTCTGGGATGGTTTAAAGATTATCTTGCTAATAGAAAATTTCGTGTTAAAGTAGGCGATGAAATGAGCAATGAAATGACCATCACCGAGGGTACAGCACAGGGCTCGGTGTTAGGACCTTTATTGTACTTGGCGTATGTAAATGATATGGAACATGTCATCAACCACTGTTCTATCTATCAATATGCTGATGACACCTGTCTAATAGCCTCAGACAAAAATATTAATACTGCAGCTCAACAGTTACAGGAAGATTTTACGCGTATCCTAATGTGGTCGCACGATGCGGGTCTTGTCATAAATGTTAAGAAAACAAAAATAGTACATGTACACTCGAGTCATTTGAAAAACTTTAATAATTTTAAAATCACGGCACACAATCACGTATGTCTTCACAAAGCTACATATTATAACCCGGACTGCTCGTGTGAATGTGTGGACCAAGTGCCTTATTATACTTACTTAGGACTGATTGTTGATAACAGATTTAATTGGAACCATCATATAGACCATCTGTGTGATAAACTTAGGGCCATACTCTCAAAATTATATATCATCAGAAATAAAGTACCATACAAAATTCTTCTCGGTATCTATAGATCATTGGCAGAATCAATAATACAATACGGTATCACAAGTTATGGACGTACATTTAATACTTACATTGATAGAATCACAAATTTACAACTAAGACTAATAAAAAAAATTGTACCTATTAATATTAAAAACAAGTTTAAAGATAAACCTCTCGAACTATTTAGCTATTGTAATGTACTGCCAATAAGACAAATGTTTCAAAAGATTTTTCTCATAGAACAATTTCATAACATAAACTTTCAAAATCCCATTTCGCATCAGTTTGGCAGTGCTTACGCCACAAAGTATTTTTTAAAATTACGTGAATTACCTACTAAAGTGAACCCGTCCCTGAATAAGTGAAATAGGTACTGTTAATTTATCACTGCGTAACTAAGATGGGCTGAATGTAATGGAATAAGTTTTAACTAACTACAAAACCGTAAAGCAATATCGCACGACCTAATAACAACAACACTGCGTAAATAAGTTGAGTTAAATGTAATGCAATACGATTTAACTATACACTGGTCTGTAGGCTACAACTTTTAACAAAATCTAATCGTTACATTCGGTACAACCTGTAAATCAGCACTGTTTTTAACCGACTTCAAAAAAAAGGAGGAGGTTATCAATTCGGCCGGTATGTTTTTTTTTTTTTTTTTATGTATGTACACCGATTACTCAGAGGTTTCTGAACCGATTTACGTGATTCTTTTTTTGTTCGATGCGGGATGGTGTCGAATTGGTCCCATAAAAATTTTATTCGGATAGGCCCCGTAGTTTTATTTTATGAGCATTTTTGTCTGTATTTGTAAATGTTGCAAGTGCAAGTTTGAAGTCGGTTGTTTTTAACGCAGTTATTGACTTGTTGTGCAGCATTTTGCCGCGGCTGTGACCATTTTCCTCAATTAATTTAAAATAAATTTTGTAACTAATGTTTTTGGCAATAAATTTCTTTTTCTTTCGAATAAGTTACTTGAAGTTAACTACATTTTGAAAACCTACTTTCTTTATCTTACTGTACACTCAAAGTGGAATGTTATCTACTGACCGGTTTTGTATGAGATTGAAGGATAGTTGCACGACACGTCGACACGTCGCTCTGGTTCCGGTGATCTCAGGCTCGACGTGTTGATGGTAGTGATGGTAGCGCGACGCCCGGCGTGATATTGCGGTGCCTGGCGTGGATGCGCAACGCCTGGCGTGGTGTCGCGGAGCCCAGCTTGGTGCCGCGGCGCACAGTATGGATGCAGCACCACATGGCGCCACGCATGACGCTCGACGCTCGACGCATGATGCTCGACGCATGATGCTCGACGATCGACGCATGATGCTCGAAGCCGGACGCTCGACGCAATGGCACGGTGCACGACATGATGACACGGCGCTGCTCTCGATGATACGGCTTCCGACGCGGTGATGCGAGCGGCAGTGTCATCCGTGCAGCGCGAGGCGAAGTTGCCACCCTGCCCGCACATAACGAGCTCTCCCTTTGTCTCCGGCTGCTCAGTGACACGTATGCTCGTAGATCTGTAGGATGCTTCTTCCCGTTGAAACTGGATCGAAGTGCCACGTGGTTGCGGCGCTTTGACTTTTAATCAGGTTATCGTATATCGTATCGAGGTTATCGCCACGTGTTTTCTCATTTGCTCGATTTGATCCCAATTCTGATGTCGGAGCAAGGTGTAGATTGTGAATCTATTTTCAAGCTGTGGGCGTTGCGTTGGGTAATCGAGCAAAGAAACACCTCAAACTCAATCATTTCTTTATTTACCACCGATTCGGAAAGCAGTATCTACAGAGAAGAACCGGCAAGAAACTCCATAGTTGCTCTTTTAATCATGTCAGTTTTACAATACAGTCATTTTAAATACAATCACTTTAAATACAATCAATTTTAATAACCGTTACGTTACACATTTAAATTAAACACTAGCAGAGAAATGGTTAACAGTTCCTAGTAGTGGAAGATCCGAACTCTTCGATGTTCGAATGTGAAGTGCCGTCCCGAGGGCGAGCCTTCACGGGCTCGACCCGGTACAAGCATGAAGTAAGCCGCCAACTTCACTGTGCTGCCACCTCCCTGGAACTCGTGCTTAGAGTCGTTTTACATCCGCGCTATTGACCGTCTCCGACACGGCCATCCTGCGCTGAACACGTCCTCGTGTTTGTGGGTGCTGTAACACAGAAAACATCTCGCACAGTACATGCTCTTCGGCCAATCCTGACAAATTTTTACAATTAAACTCTGATATTTAATTTTTAGGCTTTTAAACCACAAAACTGAAAAACTAAATCCTTATGATCACTTAGTTGTCCGTAAGTCTATCAGTCTATCTATCAAGACCTTTGAAATTCATATCGCATACCATCGTCCCGTTAAGCTTTGAAAAGTTATAACAGTCGATCAAAAGATAGCAGTTTTCGACATTCGCAGCGGACACATGGAATCGATACCTTCAGGATATTTCTTGTGAACACAGAATCATGAAATTTGTACAAGAAACGTCTTATAGCAAAGAATCTCATAAAACAAAATTTAAGTTCATATGAAAACACTAAACAGGTTTTTTTCTTAATTTGAATATCCTAAAATAATTTCCAACTTCAACCCTTTGAAATTAACCATTTTGATTAAAATAATGAAACATTGAATTCTGATCATTTCAATTAAATTTATGAACTACTACTAAAAGAAAATAACGCATAAGCGACCAAACACCACTTTCACTGCTATTGTCATCAGAAGATCATTATTAAAGTATCACAAAAAAACTAGAGCATGAATCTTATCCGAGGCCTGTGGCTTTTCACTAAGCCCATCATCACACACGCATTCCACCGAATGCCAACTCTGGCTTTTCACTAAGCCCATCATCACACACGCATTCCACCGAATGCCAACTATGGCTTTTCACTAAGCCCAACAACACACACGCATTCCTCCGAATGCAAACTCTGGCTTTTCACTAAGCCCCACAACAAACCTCATGTTTGTTCCACACGCATTCCTCCGAATGCCGAGTCCCACGGACTCCATATTCCATATCTAATGGTCTCTACAAGACCCAACCTCCGCCAGCGTCACCCGCGCACCGCGCATCCACGGTTTACTATAAGCAGCTATCTGTACTCCTAATAGCAGACGCCGGCTTCAACGGACTACGGTAATACCGCGCATCCACGGTTTACTATAAGCAGCCATAATCCCCTTATAGCAGACACCGACTTCAACGGACTACGGCTACGAAATGACTACTGGCACACTGACCAATCGAACTAAGATTCACCGCTATCACTCAACTCAAACTCAAGTTTCAAACATTAATCAACTTCAAGTGGTACTTGGCCCTCAGGCATTCTCAATATATTGACAAAGTGAAGTTACCCGAACATTGTATAAACAACATCTTTCTTTTCAAAGTGATTATTGGTGTTTATAGGATTCAATAGCTCAACAGTTAAAAAAAATGAAATCTTATCTGAACTGAATATTACTCATCCAACAGTATATTAAAACTCAAGTTATCTCCTATACAGCCATACTGACAATCATGTGTCCCCGTACGCCATTTCTCACACTACATTACTACGGTAATTCATCTCAGGATACCAAAATAACTACCATCCTGCCTCAGCCCACACTGACCTTACAGGGTTACCATACTGCCCCGGTCCTCCTGACCGGTCAGAACACACATCTACTATCCTGGACCTCATGCCAGATAGAACACCACCATCCTTCGATGAACTACATTACCATCACAATATTATTTCACGCAACACACATTTACTTCACAACGTACGAGACAACACAACCATCAGTATGCTACAACTATATATCGTCGATGTACGTACGACTATGTATTTGGGCTTAGTGAAATCACATATAAATCACACATGTATTGTGTTAATTTTATTTATTACGGATTCAACATCAAACAACTCTACGGTAAGTATCAAGGTGCGTATTAACTATAGAGCTATTATTTATTACCTTACCTAATACCTATAGGTATGTTATAGCTAATTGCTGCTGGGCGCTGGCTGCGATTTCGTCCATGTATCTACTGAAAGGTTTCATGACATAATATGAGCACAGGGGAATAAAATAAAAATACCAGTATGTACATCCAAAAATATTTATTTCAATTATTACAAATTATCCTTAATCTAATTTTGAAAATCTAACACTGAATTAGATTCCTTACAATAATATTATTCAAATTAATAACAAAATAACGTATTTTACGGCTAAATTAATATTGAACTAATTATGTAGTTAAAACACGAAAGCGCATTACCTTGTTATACCAAAAATTTTATATGATACAATATTTTCAACTGATATCGAAATGTACGAAAATAGTAATAATGTAATTGAACTGAGAACATAATATTTTAATATTCAGACAAAGCTGTATTGTTTCGATATACGTAGTTTTTATTGTAAACTGCACATATTTTCATAGAAAAATACTGTAAAACAACAGATGATGAAATTTTCAAAGAGAATAAAAAAATACAAATTTGCCGCGCAATTGACATTAATTGACAGTTTTAAAAGTTTGTACCTATAGGTAATATTAATAGAAATAATTATCGAGATTTAAATGGCTCTACACGAGATTTATTTTGTTTTTTTTTATTACTATACTTCATAAAGACACAATTAACTCGTACCTACTCGTAATACGATACCTTGGAGTTGGAGCGAAAATATTGTTTGTAATAATTTGGCTAGGTAACTAATTATTGAAATGAAAATAATAATTAGAAAAATGCATTGTGAAACCGTTTTAAGCAAAAAACGTTTCGATAAACGAATTATGTTTTTGAATGAAATACAAATTATTGCATGCTTTTAAAATACAAGACTTAACTATCTACTAATGAAAGTTTTCATGCATTTTGTTCGAAACACGGTAGGTCAGCCGTGTTTTGTTACTTTAAAAGTGATGTAGGGGCTTGTTATGTGCGGGTGTAATAAAAGATGTAATAACTACGCAAAGGTTATATTTCGTTAACTACATATATATATTCGTATGTAATTAATATTCGACCTAATGCGACCAACCCGCGTCCCGACAAGCCCTTAACTAACTGTGCATAACGCACAAACTGTTTATATACGAGTTACCGTGTGAACCTATGGTGGGAACTTTCTTAGTAGGTACTACACTTGAAATATTTCGGTAACTCGTAAATTGGCTTGTCGTCGCTACATCATTCCCCCCTTAACCCGCGAGCACTCGCGCTATGAGCATTTTGCTCACAGTAAATTTAAAACATCCGCCATTTTGTCAAAATTATTCGTACGTACATCGTTCATTTGGTAGCTGAGTTTTGTTCCGTCCCCCACCCCTGTATGCAGTTCACTTCTCGAAAGTGTGCGCCAGTCACTTGGACGAGGTGGTTTGTTGCGCCGTGTACCATCAGGCGGCGTTTTGCTCATCGCGCGGGTATCGACGCAAGTACTTTTTTTTACTCATGACTTTATTTTTTTTCATCTTAGCGACTGTTTTACTGCTACTTTTATGTAATATTATGATTTTACATTACTGAAATAGTAATCTATTATGAATTTCTGTTATAGATGGATCGTGATCGAAGGGATGAACAAATTTTATTTTATTTTAGACCAAAACCTAGTAGTATCTTTGGTTTTCATAAGAGCAAGGTTCTGGTATCTTACGTACCAAACAAGAAGAATAAAAAAATGTTCTTATGATAAGTACACTTCATAACGACGACCAAATCGATCCAACAACTGGAACTACCGCGAAACCAGAAATTATCACCTTTTATAATAAACCGAAAGGAGGTGTTGATGTTGTGGATCGACTAAAAGAAGAGTATTCTGTGGCAAGAGTGGCATGTAGATGGCCGCTGAGATTATTTTTCACGATCCTAAACATAGCCGGAATCAACAGTCAAATCATTTACAAAGAAAATACGGGTATAATCATCACGCGCAAAGACTACTTGAAACAACTAGCTTTTCAACTAACACAGCCACATATCCAAAGAAGAAGCACCTTCCAAAATATTTCATATCCTCTTCAGCAAGTGTTGAATCGTTTTTTTACCAGAATCTGAGTTACCAGAAGAAGAAAAACCAAATGGTATCTGCGCGGTTTGCCCAAGACGCAAAAATCGCAAGACCAAAAAGAGCTGCATTTACTGCCAAAAATTTTTATGTACCGAGCATAGTCGTACAGTATGTGATATGTGTAAAGCTCGCGTATACGACGAAGATTAGTTATTTATATTTAGTTAAGTTTTTTTTTTGAAAAGTTTTTTTTGTCGAATTTTTTCCGTAAGACTGCCTTACAAGACTGGCAAATTAGTTTCTATGATTGTCAATTAAAATAAAAAAGATTAATATTGTTAACTCTTTGAATATATATTTTGTAGAATAAATAATGTGTATTTTATTGAATAAAATGTTTTTTTATTCATATTTTTTGGTAAAACATGCATTTATTGACATTCATAAACGTGAGCAAAATGCTCTACACGCGAGTGCTGATGTAATTTCTTGAGGCGCGAGTCTGGCGGGTTAAAATAAAAAGGGTATACAAGTAAAAAAATCTTACAATAAAATTAAACAATAAACAAAGGGGTATATATAAAGTGTCGCTATATAAGATTACAAAATGTTTACAATATAAAGTATAAAAAATGTTCACAATATAAATCAATCATAACGTATACAAGTGGTTACAGTTAACACCTAATTTCGTTAAACTATTTATGTTATTACAAAAACTCGGTTGGGTCTTCTAAGTGGCGTGCGATTATTGTTACACGTCAATTAACACTTAGTAACGTCAACATTTCAAATCTCAATACGTTCTTTACACTTGTATCGTTTAATATTACAAAGGCTATTACTATACACTCATAAGCCATAAATCAAAAGTACTTAAATTTCTAAGTAGTAAACATTTCAATCAAAACTCAACACAAACATAAATTTGAAATACCATACTTAAAACGTTAAACAATGAACTCGTTTCAAAATTACTTAAGTTCTATTATTTATTAAATACGATGTGTTGATTAGTAAGTATTTATTATACATTTCTAAGAAGACTTAATAATACTTATAATCATCGTAATTCTAATAAATATAAAATAGTTGAAAAAATTACAAATACAATACTATTACCTAAATCGTACTGGTAATCGTATAGCTCTTCCACTACGCGTGGTATGTGTATTAGGCAATTCGCTACTTGGAATTTGTAACGGAACCTCAGTATCTGCCCCAGATGTCGTATCACTATCATCATTCAAATAATATGCAGGTTTTAGACGGTCTACAGATATACTAACTTTCCTGCCAGTCATTTGAATATAAAATACCTTTTCCTCTCGACTCAACACACGATAAGGACCGTCGTATGTTGGTTGTAAAGGCTTACGTACTGCGTCGTTTCTTACAAAAACATAATCGCACTTTTGCAAATCGGGGTGAATAAATATGTTCCGTCTTTCATTCTGCCTAATAGCTACTGACTGATATTTCCTAATAGAGTCTCGTAATTTACTTACATACTCAAGACTGCTATCTATTTCAAAACTCGATTTTTTATCGTAATAATCACCTGGTAATCGTAAAGTTGTTCCGTACGTTATTTCTGCTGCGCTTATGCCGGTATCACTTCTTACTGCTGTTCTAAGTCCTAGCAACACAGTTGGTAATTCCGTAACCCAAGAAGATGATATATTGCATAAGCGAGCCGTTAATGCCGCTTTAAGCGACCTATGCCAACGCTCTACCGCCCCGTTACTCTGTGGGTGGTAAGGTGTCGTACGCAACTTATTAATACCTAATAACTTCATTAGTGTAGCAAATAATTGACTTTCGAATTGGCGTCCTTGATCGCTTATTAGCTTTTTCGGACAACCGAAACGAGAGATCCATCCTTCATATATTACACGCGAAATCGTTTCAGCAGTTATATCTCTCGTAGGAAAACATTCTGGCCATCGCGTCCCCCTATCACTATGGTTAGGCAATACGTCCTAAAACCTTCGGGTGAAGTGGGTAAAGGTCCAATTAAATCAACATGAATATGTTCAAACCTATCGCACTGCAGAAACGATCCTAAACCTGACATTGTATGTCGATTAACCTTCGATCGTTGACATTCAATGCATGTTTTAACTTTTAACCCATTGGCCAACGTGACGAATCATATTTGGCCAATAAAAACGATTTTGAATCAATTTGCGTGTAGTCCTTATTCCGGGATGACATAAATTATGTACACTATCAAAGGCAATACGTCGAAATTTATCAGTCAAGTAGGGTCTAATTTTATCATTATCTAAATTACAATAAATAAATGTACCACTTTCAGGTAACATTATTTTCTTTAACCTATTATTAGCGTCTTTCAAATTAGATAATTGTAACATATAAGAATCTTGTTGTTGATCCTTAGCAAGTTCTGCATAATCTATTACAGTGGGACAACTTATTGTTGCGACTCGTGATAACGAATCTGCAATGACATTATCTTGCCCACTTACGTGCCTCAAATCCGTTGTGAACTCACTAATGAATATCAAGTGTCGTGTACGTCTGGGTAACTCTTTCTCGCTATTTACTTTAGAAAATGCATAAATTAACGGTTTGTGATCCGTATACACCGTTAACTGTCGTCCTTCGACCATATTCCGAAAATGACGAATAGCTAAGTAAATTGCTAATAACTCCCTATCATACGTACTATACTTGCGTTCAGTCTTAGATAGATTCTTAGAAAAATAACCTACATGAGTATCCGATGCGTCCGTCATAAGTGCGAGCGATGCATCGGCCTTAGGGTGCTAAAAAAATCTGCACTTTATAAACAAAAATATAAGTTGAGTTACCTTGGCGATAATAAATAACCATTTATACGGTCGCCGTAAACTAAGATCTAAAGTCATTAACTTAGTACCAAATGTCTTAATTACACTAAACTACACTTTATAATCACTACACAGTACACTCACTCGCGGATTGGTTATTTTTCGACACTGGTAAAATTATTAAAAGTCGGCTCTCCTGCTGCTTCTGCCACGCACAAGGTTGACGATAGTACAATCTGGCGATATGCTTAAAGCAGTAATGAAAAAACATAGCCAATTGGGATTTTTCTGTTTTGATATCCCTGCACGATCGCGACTTCGGGATGCGGAGCGATGCGCGCGATTCCCATACCTTCGACCACTAAACGATCTGCCTCTCGAGCCTGCACATTCCAGCTGGTTTACCCGCTGCTTTAATTGTGCTAACTGCTCGAGAAGGTTTAACTGTACCGACGAAACTGCTCTAACTGGAACTGCCGGATTCATTTTGAATTAAATTTTTATTTAATCAATAAATTAAATAATCACACAAACGAAATCTATGCAATTCACTATAATAATGTTCACTTTTCGTCGGGGGTCACCAATGTAGGGGCTTGTTATGTGCGGGTGTAATAAAAGATGTAATAACTACGCAAAGGTTAACTACATATATATATTCGTATGTAATTAATATTCGACCTAATGCGACCAACCCGCGTCCCGACAAGCCCTTAACTAACTGTGCATAACGCACAAACTGTTTATATACGAGTTACCGTGTGAACCTATGGTGGGAACTTTCTTAGTAGGTACTACACTTGAGTCTTATACGCGCCGCTACGCTGACCGGTTCTGCTGTGCAATACATCTCGTGCAATAATTACAATGTCAAAGTGTGATAACTGTAACAAGGGCCTAACGAAAAGAACACCAGGATTGGAATGCAGCAAGTGCGGAAAGGTTGTTCATGCAACCCAATCATGTACTGGACTGTCCTCCAAACAGCTCTCCGCCTTGCGTGGCGCCGGGAGCCTGGAATGGACCTGTGACGATTGTCAAATTAACTCGCCTCACAAAAAATCATCTTTTATAATACCTTTAGAGGAGGAAGAAGATGATACTATTTCAGAAGGGAACCAAGGTACAAGTTGTATAGATACTAACAAATTCCTAAAAGATATTACTTTAGAAATGAAAAGAATACTTAAGAAGGAGCTTCAGCCCATCGAAACATCGTTAAGCTTCTGCTGTGACAAAATCGACGAACTAACAAGAACTGTTGAAGCCCAAAATAAACAAATAAAAGAGCTAGAGAAAAAATATACTAACCTCAAAAACGAAAAATCACACCTCGATCTAGAAATAAATGCATTAAAACAACACGTGCGCTATATGGAACAGCAGCGTCTGGATACCGTCATAGAAGTTGCCAACATTCCGTCTCGTCCTAATGAAGACCTTAATGACTTATGTAACAAGTTAGCTGATAACCTAAATCTAACCAAAGAAGGAATCTCCAACGTGAAGCGCCTGGAAGGAAGAAACGGACAGGATGGATGTATTCAACTGGAGTTCAAACAGGAGGAATTATGTAATATGTGGGTACGTGCTTCCAGACGCAGAGAGGTACTTGTGGGACAGGTGGTATGTGATGAAGCAGTACCAGCAGCTAAAACCAAAGTGATAGTACGCAAAGCCCTAACTAAAGCGAATAAAACCCTGCTGTGGCAAGCTAAGCAAAAATTAACACCAAATTATAAATATGTGTGGTTCCAGAATGGGAATATATTAATCCGTAAATCAGAGAATAATAAACCTATTGTGATCAGAAGCGAAACAGACATTGAAAATCTCCTCAACCAGGCAGCACCAGCACATCATCGGCGGTAATAGATGTAGTATTTTATGTAGGTCACCATAGTTCAGTCGAATATCCCAAGCAATAATTTAGAACTTTTTAATTGTAGTACATATAACTCATTTTGTAAAAATGTTCCATCGTTAGCGAAATCTCAATTTAAGTTAAATTTAGTCCATATAAATGTAAGATCACTAATTAAAAATTTTTGTTATGTTTTAGAATTAATAAACAGTTCATGTTCACCAATAGATATTCTCATATTAACTGAAGTAAACATTAAAGATAATATCGCAAATATGTTCAATGTAAATGGCTATATAATGCACAAAAAGTTACGTAAGAATAAAAAAGGTGGCGGTATTATAATATACATACGGAACGTTCACGTATTTACATTCAAACATCACACTTTAAATCACTGTGAATCAATCATAGGTCATTTAACGACTAATCACAAATACGTTGCAACAATTTGTGCAATATATAGGCCACCCAACGAAAGTAAATACTTGTTCGTAAGGGAGATAAAGGATCTTTTATCTAGTAAACCTTTTAAACACTTAGATATTTTTGTTTTAGGAGACATGAACATAGATATAAAAATAAAGGGTAACATTCAAGATTTTTACATAAATAGCATGGCCGAGTGCGGTCTAACAAGTGTTATAACCGATTATACAAGAATTGAAATAAGAAACCAAATAATAACGCGTAGCGTAATCGATCACATTTTTGTAAGGACGCAATTGTTAGACCTGTACTCGGGCGCGCTCGGCACTGCAATGGCTGATCACCGTATGATCGTATTGTCGTGCATTGGACAATCATTAGCACATGTACAGGGTGACGTTAAAGTCATTCGAAAAATAGATAACAATAAACTTAATAATTTGCTTGATCATGTTAGCTGGGATGATTTTACGAATACAGAGTGTCCATATAAATTATATGATAACTTAAAAAATACCATCCAAAATTGTTATAATCAATCACAATTTGAACAAATAATTTCAACATCAAGTAAAAGAAACAAAGATCCTTGGATTACTAGCACCATAAAAACTATGTGTGAAAAAAAAGATTTATCTTTTATTGACTGGAAAAATGACCCGACTAATAAAATACTTCGATTAAAATACAATAAATTACGTAATAAAACGCGTAAATTCATAGAAAAATCAAGAAATAATTACTATCATAATCAAATTAATCAAAACTACAACAATAGTCACGCTTTATGGCAAATTTTGAATTCATTAACAGGTCGCTGCAAAAATTCAATAGACAACTGTATCTTAAAAGCATTTCATAAAAATAACATAGACATTAAAACAATTGCTAATAATTTTGCACAAGAATTTTATTATAGTATTAAAAAAATCATTCCTAAATGCAATAAGCGTCTATTATGTGAAAATGATTATTATTATCCACAAAATAAATCAATGCTACTTAAAAAAGCTAACAACAAAAAACTTAATATCAATAAAGCTCCCGGATTCGACAACATTCGATGTATTGACATAAAAAATATATGCACTAAAATCGTAGATATTATAGTTAAATTTATTAATGCATCTATTGTTAATGCTAAATATCCTTTAGAGTTAAAAACTGGAATAATCCGACCTATTCACAAAAAGGGTACGCGAAGTGAGTATGAAAATTATCGCCCGATTACCATTCTTCCGGTATTAGACAAAATCGTGGAAAAATTTATAGCCGAACAAATGCAGAATTTCTATGCCGAAAATAAAATTTTATCTGTCTCTCAATTTGGATTTCAACCGTGTAAGTCAACTTCACAACTTTTGTCAAAATTTACAGATGAAGTAAACTCATGTCTCGATAACAAAAAACATGTACTGCTATTATTTATCGATTATAGTAGGGCATTCGATACACTCAGGCATGACACTCTTATACACAAACTAGACAACTCCGGTATCCGTGGACCTCTTCTGGGATGGTTTAAAGATTATCTTGCTAATAGAAAATTTCGTGTTAAAGTAGGCGATGAAATGAGCAATGAAATGACCATCACCGAGGGTACAGCACAGGGCTCGGTGTTAGGACCTTTATTGTACTTGGCGTATGTAAATGATATGGAACATGTCATCAACCACTGTTCTATCTATCAATATGCTGATGACACCTGTCTAATAGCCTCAGACAAAAATATTAATACTGCAGCTCAACAGTTACAGGAAGATTTTACGCGTATCCTAATGTGGTCGCACGATGCGGGTCTTGTCATAAATGTTAAGAAAACAAAAATAGTACATGTACACTCGAGTCATTTGAAAAACTTTAATAATTTTAAAATCACGGCACACAATCACGTATGTCTTCACAAAGCTACATATTATAACCCGGACTGCTCGTGTGAATGTGTGGACCAAGTGCCTTATTATACTTACTTAGGACTGATTGTTGATAACAGATTTAATTGGAACCATCATATAGACCATCTGTGTGATAAACTTAGGGCCATACTCTCAAAATTATATATCATCAGAAATAAAGTACCATACAAAATTCTTCTCGGTATCTATAGATCATTGGCAGAATCAATAATACAATACGGTATCACAAGTTATGGACGTACATTTAATACTTACATTGATAGAATCATAAATTTACAACTAAGACTAATAAAAAAAATTGTACCTATTAATATTAAAAACAAGTTTAAAGATAAACCTCTCGAACTATTTAGCTATTGTAATGTACTGCCAATAAGACAAATGTTTCAAAAGATTTTTCTCATAGAACAATTTCATAACATAAACTTTCAAAATCCCATTTCGCATCAGTTTGCTACCAGACAAATAACTAATAAAAAATTAATTATTCCTAAAGTACACAATCTTTATGGGAAGCGTACGGCTAATTTCTTATTACCCACTATACTTAATTCTATGCCACAAAAAGTCAAGAAGGATGTTAATATTAAAAACTACAAAATAATATACAAAAGATATTTTCTCGACTTTGGTCCTGCATTTTCGTAAACATTTTATGGATACTCTGGTACCACATATTTTGAAAAAATTGGGCTATTGTCACGTAGAGTCTCTTCAAAGTGCGTGCCACAAGTCGTATTTGCATCCAAGGCACCTTCAAATCTGTGCTTAATTTTTTCATAAAATCTTTGCGGCTCATTGTATTTTATTTATTTATTTTTTTTATTTTTTATTGTGTGATAGGGAAGCGCTTGACCACGATCTCGCCTAATGGTAAGCTGAGATGTGGCCTATGATGGAGCGCGCTTCCCTAGAAGGAAGCATTAGCATTTATCTACATTATTTTGATATTATATGATATAGAAATTGTTAAAATTCTATATCATGCCGTAAAATATCGCCACTGACCACCTATAACTTTTCCTGTATTAACTGAACATACAGGAATATGGTTTTCGGGCTTCTCTTATCTCTTTGTATCCTCAATGTATACCACCATGACATTGTGGCGTTGCCACTTTTATTATCTATATTTTATTATCTGTGGCGTTCCGAAACGGAACGCACTTGATCGAATTTTAAATTGATTCGACGATAGTGAAAATGATTCACTAGGACAATAGTTATAGATATCATGTGAAACGTGACTTGGAAAAAAATCATTCAAATAAATCACAAAATAAAAATTTGAAACAATTTTAAAAGTTACGAAAAGCCCAATTATACGTCAAAATGACGCACAACATCCTCTTTACAACCAAATGGCGGAATTTACATGGATGAGCCAACTATGTACTGCTAGGTCTCGACGGCTAATGAGTTGATTCTGGATTTTGCAGCGATTCGATGGTAAATATAGAAGAGTTCATACGTCAAATTTACGTAGATTGGACTTCTAGGGTTAAATGCATAAATACCTAAATGATGTTTTGTTTTTATTATCTAATAACGATAAAAAAACCCGTTGATTTCATTCGTTTTTCAAGCTACGTGCATAGTTTTTCCACTAAAAAGCCTCAATTGAGTCATAAAGTACACAAATTTCAAGCATAATAAGTCACATCATTTCTATAAAACCAAAACTGGCAATAATATAAGTCGTGTTGTGCGATTATGAACATAGTGCATAAGGGCATAAGTCGTTATATTATATATAAATAGCTAACTTAATTGTCTTACCATTTAACAATACCTCAGTCATGACCCACAGATCCTCGCACTCCGATTCCCAATTTTGAATGCGATACGATGGAGTGTCGCGTGATATTGCAAAAAGTATTGTTATCGAGGGTACTTATAAAATTACTTACGTTTATCGAAACGTTTTTTGCTTAAAACGGTTTCACAATGCATTTTTCTAATTATTATTTTCATTTCAATAATTAGTTACCTAGCCAAATTATTACAAACAATATTTTCACTCCAACTCCAAGGTATCGTATTACGAGTAGGTACGAGTTAATTGTGTCTTTATGAAGTATAGTAATAAAAAAAACAAAATAAATCTCGTGTAGAGCCATTTAAATCTCGATAATTATTTCTATTAATATTACCTATAGGTACAAACTTTTAGAACTGTCAATTAATGTCGATTGCGCGGCAAATTTGTATTTTTTTTTCTTTTTGAAAATTTCATCATCTGTTGTTTTACAGTATTTTTTTAATCATAATGATTAAAAGTATTAGAACTTATGAGATTGGTTCAAGTGTACCTTAGTTAACCTTTTGGGCTTGAAAAGTTAAAGTTACTACAATTTCCACTATCTTTAGCGTAAATCTGCGAAAGCGCCAGTAACGACTTTCAATTACGCATTTAGATGTTACTTACAAAATGAAGCAACAGCTGATCCCGACGAGGCAAAAATACCTCAAACTCAAACCTTTATTTATTCAATTAGAACTCTGCAGAAGCACAATTGAACCATCTTAACATAGAATTGCCACCTGTCTCAACTCACACAGTATTAACCCAACCGGACAAGAAGAGACCTTGGTCCTTACTTTTGGGGTCAGAAATAAATTTAAAAGGTCACCCCTTGAATAAGGCAATAAAATATCAAAACAGGTAAACGGTTTTAATTATAATACAGATTTTTAACATCCAACCAAACCGTGCGGTATCTATTAATGTTTAGAGCCAACGCCACCAATCATAATCTAAACATGGCTAGTACTTTCAGTACAATGCATGAATTATTTATTTAAAACTGATAGGTCATAAACTCTGTACTGGAAACAAATATACTGAACTCAAGAGACTAAAATGATAAGGAGCTTATCTGTGTCCCAAAACTGCAATTACTACAGCCAAGTACGTTACTTTTAATCAATTCGGTTTTAAAATATAATTATGATTTACATCAGAACTTATATACCGAAAGCCTCGGGCTGACTTATTTATAATAATTGAGTATTTGAATGAAAAATTTTTTTGTGATAAATGGAAAGATCATATATTAGTTTTATAACAAAACTGTTTTTATTTTTATTTTTTTTGCAATAATTCAAAAGTTATTTCAAAATAAAAATTAGTCTTTGAATCCAGTACCGAAGACACGCCGACAACTCCCGAAGCGTCACCCGAATGCGTGTGACGTCATAATGTTAGTTTTCACTCATTGCAGTTGATAGAAAAATAAATATGTATTGTAGTTTGAAAAACTAAACAGGATAATAAGATAAATTCATAAAATTATTGTATTGTTACCGGGTTTTTATAAGTATACAAAATTTAAATTAAATCCGTCGGTTTATAGTGGGTCTAAATCGAATCGAAAGGAGAATTGGTTACTTACAAACATATGTTTTAAGCTGATCCTGGCGATCCTTATCAGTATAAAAGGATAAATTTATGATATTATTGTATTGTCATCGGACCTTGATAGAACAAAACCCGTCGGTTTTAAGTGGGTCAAAATCGGGTCGAAACTTCGAAAGGAGTCGGTTACATACAAACATACAGATGAAGCTAATAAAAGCGTGTTAATAATAAATACAGGGTTTTGATCTATTTAATTTTGTTGTCATTATTAAATTACATATTAATTATATTAATTTTAATTATATTATTTAAATTTATATTAAAAATGGCGAACCTCAAAAGTTATCGTTTTGTACCATTATGTACGAATACTACAAAGGCAACTCCTGACAAAAATCGGTGATCATAAATATATCAACATCAAGAATATTATTTTCGTAACTAACTAACTAATTCGGAACCAACAAACAAATCGTATCTTAGCAATAAATCAATATTATTGTAATAGCCGTAAACGTTATAACATTATGACGTCACAACTATATGGTGACCAGTCATGGCGCGTTTGTAGTCACGTGATTCTAATTTAAATTTCATCAATTTTTAATTGCTTATAATTAACGGAAAAAAATGTTTTTGAAGTTATTTGTATTAAATATCAATATTATTAATAATAAAGTTTCAAAATACATAAAAAAAATCAATAATTTTTTTTTATTCAAATACTCAATTGTGTTTGTGCATAACACTAGGCAGTCAACAGCTATATGAACGTCAGATAGGAAAAGAGCCAAATTTATCCAGTCAGTAACAAAGGATTTTAACTATAGGTACTTTATTCTAATTCAACCAACTACTACTAGCTACTCCGTATGTCTTTTGGGTAGACGGAGGCAAATAGGATTTTTATTCCAACTATATCATTTGATATTTTGAAAATGTACGTTCGTGTACGGTAGGTACATTTTCATACCGTCAGAGTCATTTTGCAGATTATAGTGGTGCAGCACTGAACACTGTCTATTAGGTGGCTGGTGCTGCCGACCGGGCCTTCAGTTCCGCTTTCCAGAATACCTTCACCCTTCTAGGTGCTACTACTACTGAAATAGCGGTACTCTATCGCGTCGTTCAGGTCTCTAACTGACAGGATTTCTCATATTATCGTAACAACCTCGCTCGTTCTAACGAGAACAAATTATCGCCAAGGAATTCTGCTGCAGGATAATGGCAAGAGAGATTATAAGCTTAACTATGCATTATTATGTTCAGGAATATGGTGGATTTTGAATACTATCGTCGTCTGAAAGTATCTCCTTTCGATAAACTTCATTAAGGATGCAGATCTGATCCCATCTTTGTTCCGTAGGAATGCTACGACAGTCTAAACGTTACACTGTACAAAGAAAATTGCCCTAAATATAGTCGGTTGTTCCAACATCCGTAATATGGCTAGCCTGCCTTGCTAGCCCTTGATTGTAACTGCTACCAATGGAGGCATTGCTCTTGTGTTGTCCACAGTTGTGCGAGTGCAAAAATGAAGAACTGAGCTCGTGGGGAGCTATGTCGAATGAATCTGTGTTAAGATTATGACAGTATAGGACAGTTAGCTGTGGATGCGAAGACAGGACATTACTTTATTCATCCGTAAACACGCGAGGCAGCCACGGACAGCGATATAGCAAGAACTAAACTAGCAAAGTTTAGTTCGCTTACCAGACTTTGTCATGTTTTAAATGCAGTATATCCTCTGTATAGCATTGCATTTATGACTATTGATAAACTTAATTCACCCGTAAACACGAGAAGCAGGCACGGATAGCGATATAGCAAGAACTAAACCAGCAAAGTTTAGTTCGCTTACCAGACTTATATTTTAAAAGCCGTAGAGTCTGTACATTTCATTTATTGCCCCCCCCCCCCCCTAAAAGCAAAGAAATGAGAAGTCATTTGGCGGAGCTTTCTCGTAAAGGGTAGGGGTTCCAAGTTTAAAGCAGATACGAATCTAACGCATTCTCATTTCAGTCACCTGTCGCACCCACTGCACTCACACCTTACGCTGGCTGCAGCGAGGCTCTCCGCGAAGCCTTCTTACGGAGAAACATCCCATCGGAAGCTGTCGAACTAATGTTGGCATCGCTTTCCAGTAACACTAAGAAGCAATATAACGTAACTTATAAACTATGGTGGCAATTTTGTCTAGATAGAAATATTTCCAATTTTGAAAGTACAGTAGCGACAGTTATATCGTTTTTAACAAATGAGTTTAACAAAGGGGCTTCATATGGTACTTTAAACTCGCACAGGTCTGCCTTGTCTTTAATCTTAGGAAATAATATCGGGTCGGATGAATGCATAAAACGACTCCTAAAGGGAGCATTCAAATTGAAACCCAGTAATCCTAAATACAATAATTATTCTTGGGACCCACAATTAGTTTTGAACCATATCTCAAGCTGGTTTCCTAATATAAACATTAATTTGGAGCAGTTGACTAAAAAAATAGTAATTTTACTTGCGCTGTGTACAGCACAGCGGGTCCAAACTTTATCCCTTATCAATCTTAATAATATTTATTTCTCAGACAGTGGAGCTAAGATTTTCATAACAGACTTGATAAAAACTTCGGCTCCGGGTAGAGATCAACCCCTTCTTATACTTCCATACTTTAAAGAAAATATAAGTATTTGTCCCGCTACTGCACTTTCTGATTATATCAATGTCACAAAACATTTGAGGAATGAGGAGGACAATAGATTAATACTAACTTTTAAAAAACCTAATAAACCCGCCACAACTCAAACAATCAGTCTTTGGATCAAAAACGTGTTATCGGAAAGTGGTGTGTTGTGTTTTTTATTTCATTCCCACTTCTGTTCCTAAATTCAGAAGAGGGATAGTGATTCTCACGCGTCCTTAACCGTTTGCTTTCTGAAAATGGCAGTTTGACTCTTCAAACGAATTAGTTCATTACACTTTTAAATTACCCTCAATAATACTTTATAAACTTTTCATTGTTTCGTTTAAGTGAAATTAAAATAGTAGTTGTGTGGCTAAGTATATAACGCAAAATTTTGGTGAGTATATTCCGATCATTTGCTATCTAAGGAGAAGCGAGCTTCTTATCAATTTATAGCTTAAAGCAGCTTTGGTATAGTAATTGAAGCATTTATTTAAACCTTTTGTGATTTATGTGTTTTGTTTAACAAAATTACAGCATATGATTTAATTACGCTTATTTCACCTTTGTATAGTACGATACGTATTCTTTTTTAAATGTACCCGCAACTTAGTTTTTTTCTTTACGTTAACGAAATATTAAGTTAATAGTTTTTTTTTCTTCATATTTAATTTTTATCGTTTCCTTGTATCGACATTTTCCTCCATTGTAAAAAAAAAAAAAAATTACGTACGAGATGCCTAATAAGAAGCACAAAGACCGAAGCCGTTCTAGGAATCGTAGTGCTACACCTCCTATACGCAGCCGACGACGGTATAGTCCTTTCAACGATGCATTAACACAACAAATGCAACAAATTTCAGATAGACTAAAGTCGTTAGAAGAACGTCACTCTTCTCCGTCACGACGAGGATCCAACACTGGCGGTGTGACAACAACGCCGCCGAGGTCACGGATCGTCGAGCCCGTCGCTGTGCATCCGGAGCCTGCGGCGCACTCAGGGTCGGCGGTCCCTTCTTCACCGGGACATTCCGGGAGCGCCACAGTCGGCTGCGATCGTAACGCTACTAATCGTATTGTTGATGCTATACGATCAATCAATACGACGGTGAGGTTGAGCCAATCTTATTACATTTCAAATTTTGATCCGAGTATAAACGATATAGAAACCTGGTGTGAGGAGGTCGATTGCGCTAAGGTTATAAATCAATGGAATGATAATGAGTGTCTATCTCGTATAGGTAATTGTTTAAAGGGAGATGCTAGGACCTGGCTCAATGAATGGGTAACATCAGACCGTAGTTGGAGCAATTTTAAAAAAGAATTTAAACCTTTGTGTCCTAAGAAACCTGATATCGCGAATATTTTATATGACGTTATGAGTACCAATTCTGATAAATACCTAACGTATGCAGACTATGCTCGTCGCTCTCTTCTAAGGTTGCGTGTTGTTAGGGGGTTAAGTGACGAACTTATATCTGCAATAATAATACGAGGGATTACGGATCCGCAGATTCGCGCTGCAGCCATTAATGCAAAGCTAACGACAAATGAATTGGTTGAATTCTTTTCAATTTACGTTAAATCCAATTCCTCCTCAAACAGACATTTTGATCACAGGTCGCGCTATGATCGTTCTTTAAAATCTGAACATGTAGTTAATAATCGTAAACGACGATTTAACGAACAGAAATGTTTCTTGTGCGGTCAACATGGTCATACACAATCAAATTGTTCTAAAAAAGCTAAGTCGATTCTTTCTAATCAAAGTAATGACCATAAATATTTTTCTATTAATAATTCGAATAAATCTGTATTGTGTGATTTCTGCAAAAAGCCCGGCCATAAAACTGAGGCGTGTTTTGCAAAATTAAAGTCGGGAGGCACGTAATACAAACAATGTTAATTTTTGCGAAGAAAACCCGGACAGTAAGAATAAAGATTGTTGTAGCTGTCATCCAGGGAATCCCAGTCGATGTCTTAATCGATAGCGGCTCTAGTATATCATTATTTTCCTTATCATTATTAAAGCATTTGAAATGTGCGCGAATGCCTGCATTTAGGATCTTGCGTGGTATTGGTGGGCAGGAAATTGAATCGACTTATTTTGTCACTTTACCAATAGAGTTTAATGAAATTACTTTAGAAGTAGATTTACACGTAGTTAGTTCAAAATTGATGAATACACCAATCATCATTGGCACCGATATATTAAATCGTGAAGCCCTAGTTTACGTCGATGATGTCCTCATTATGAGCGGTACGGTTGAGGAGGGTTTGTCGATTTTACGTAGAGTTCTTAAAACTCTTACAAGCGCGGAGTTTTCCATAAATTTAAAGAAATGCTCTTTTCTATCTACTTAAATCGAATATTTGGGACGTACGATTAGTCAGGGTCAGGTACGACCGAGTGGTCAAAAGATTAAAGCTTTGGTCGAAGCACCGATTCCAAAGACCGTTAAACAAACCAGACAGTTCAAGTTATTTTCGACGTTACATAGCTGGCTTTGCTATAAAGGCTGTGCCTATTACAAAGTTGACGAAAAAAGGGGTACCTTTTATTTGGAGTAGTGAACAAGAAGAAGCACGCCAAGTAATTATTTCTCATCTTACCAGTGAACCTGTGTTAGCTATGTATGATCCGGCTTTACCTATTGAAGTTCATATAGATGCCAGCTGTATAGGATATGGTGCAGTGCTTCTTCAGGTTCATGAAAAGGGGCATAAGCGGGTGGTGAGTTACTTCAGTAAACAAACTCAAGGTGCTGAGCCAAGGTATCATTCCTATGAGCTGGAAACTTGAAACTTTAGCCGTTGTAAAGGCCTTGCAAAATTATAGACACTATCTGGTTGGTGTTATTATTTGTAAAAAAAAATACATTGACCATTGTTTGATATGTATAGCACATAAAAACGCACATTTTTCCAAATACTGTCTTTTGTAATTTGTATCCTATGTTTGGTCAAGATTCCACTGAATTAAAAATATTTTTTTATAATGTTATCTCTTTGTTTGGGACCTCTAAAATTATTTGTGGCAGATCGGGGTCGAATGTTTCAGAGTTCAGAAATAACAAAACTTTTTACTGACTTGGGCATTGACATGCATCTCATAACACCAGAGATGTATAATTCAAACGGGCAGGTTGAACGTTATTGTCGAACCTTACTCAACATGGTTCGTATAGAATGCAATCACCGACAAAATGATTGGTCTGATGTCATATGGCGACTACAGCTGGTTCTGAACATTACAAAACAGAAAACTACAAGCTTTTCACCTCTGAATCTATTGGTGGGTATTAAAGCTGCGTGACCTGTTTTACGTTACCTCATTGGTGACATCGCACTAGAAGGCTCTCGTCCCAATCGCGACGCATTACGAGAAATGCGTAGACAACGTGTTTCTGAGCGTTTAAAAAAAATATAACCAACGTTGGCAAGACAAAACTGTGAATGCTAGCCGAAAGGCATCACGGTTATTTGAAATTAATTCTTTGCTTTTTGTTATAAAACAGGCTCAAACAACTGGCAAACTCGACTCGGGTATGCGCGGCCCATATCGCGTGGTCAAAACGCTTCCCCACGGTCGATACGAGCTGCAGTTACTGGAGGGCTCTTATGGCAAATCGACGCAAGCTGCGACAGAATTCATGGTGCCGTGGCGTGGGGAGTGGACTCCTGAGACATGTGCTGCGTTTTTTGAGGGTGAGCTGATCCCTAATTTGTGATAAGCGAACGACGTGCCTATGTCACAAATTATAGTTTTCCCATGATAAGCTAACGTCGTGCCTATGTCATGTGGTTGTTTTATTTTCTATGTGTAACGTATAGTATGCTAACGTCGTGCCTATGCTATACAATTGTCTTGGACTCATGATAAGCTAACGTCGTGCCTATGTCATGTGGTTGTTTTATTTTCTATGTGTAACGTATAGTATGCTAACGTCGTGCCTATGCTATACAATTGCCTTGGACTCATGATAAGCTAACGTCGTGCCTATGTCATGTGGTTGTTTTATTTTCTATGTGTAACGTATAGTATGCTAACGTCGTGCCTATGCTATACAATTGTCTTGGACTCATGATAAGCTAACGTCGTGCCTATGTCATGTGGTCGTTTTATTTTATATGCGTAATGTATAATATGCTAACGTCGTGCCTATGTTATACATTTGTCTTGGACTCATGATATGCTAACGTCGTGCCTATGTCATGTGGTCGTTTTATTTTATATGCGTAACGTATAATATGCTAACGTCGTGCCTATGTTATACGTCATTTGTTTTGGACTCATGATATGCTAACGTCGTGCCTATGTCATATGGTCGTTTTATTTTATATGCGTAAAGTATAATACGCGAACGTTGTGCCCATGTTATACTGTCATTGGTGTCAGAGATAGCGAACGTAGTGCTTCCTCTCTGTGTATTGCGCTTACCTGTTATAAGGGGAGTGTAATGTTTATTAGTTGCTAATACCTTATCATTAATCCTTCCCAGATGCTGCCAGTATTGAAGATGAGGAGTCCACAAATGACCCAGTCGTTGTTGTTGAACCTGCATCAGGCACTTCGAGAGGAGCCTGTACTTCTCCGCATAAAACAAAGGAGAACGAGGACGTCCTCCAGTCAGGAGAGGCCGTGTTAGACAAAAACTAAAACAGCGCCAATAGAGGGGATGACAAGTGGTGGCGGATTGCAGATAAAA